>NW_022604695.1:0-29332 GCF_008692095.1 Etheostoma spectabile
CTGATTCATTACTAGTGGACAGCTAAGACCGCAAGGACATCAGCGAAGCGTCGTTTTCCCGTCTGGCCATAATTTGCTAAGAATGCATACAATGATGTCAGAAGAGGAGCTCAAAACATTTTTAAGAAGCTCACTGCAGAAGCTGGCAAAGTCCTGGAAGCCAACGATGATGTAGAGGAGCATGTATTGTAGAAAACTCTGATGCAGAGGATTTGAGTGGGCAGCAAAGGAGGGACTTGCTAAAACAGCCCATGAGTGTGAGATAAACTGCAGGAGCTAAAGGACCTCATACAAAGACATTGTGGGCCAATTTCGGGGATATGATCTGACGCCAGCATTACAACAGCAGAGTCTCAAGCAGAAAACGTTGGAGCTGTGGCCCAAGAAAAAACCCAGATGCATATCTCTTTATGATGGGCAACTAGAGAAACTTGTGAAGGCTGCAAAGGAGGTACCATAAACATTGAAGTGCTGGCCCCCCCAGCAGAGCAACACAGTTCCAGAGTCTGATCAAAGGCCTTGAAACCATCCTGCCAAAACTCACAATAAGACAAGCAGACTTTATAGGGGCACACGTCAGAGAAGAACCAGCAGATTAATACTACTTCAACCTTGTGTACCAGATTAAATTGAAGCCCGCCGCCCTCCAAAGTTTTCTGGCATCCGCCGAGAGTTTTCACCGGTGAAAAAAGATTGGGAAGTGCTCCAGATGCAGGGGACCTACTGGATCCAAAAGATTAAAAAGTTCCAACTTCTCGACAGTGTGATGAGAAGACAATACGAGACCTCCGCCTTACAACTTACATAACTGCTGAGGAGTTTTCCGGGGTTTGGAGAACCGCTTTGGAAATAAGACAACTATAGCCCTTGAGATTAGAGACGAGCTCCAAAGACTCCAAGCAGTTAAAAGGCAATCAGCCCAGGAGGATTGTTGAGCTCATCCAATCTGTAGAAAAAGCCCTGGTCGATCTGAACGAGCTTGGCAAGATCGGTGCTATAAAAAAACCTCTTGTAACAAAAACAATAGAGAGTAAACTCCCTGATGGGTATGAAGAAAGTCTTCTTCATGTAGCTGGTAAAGGTGATGAAGCGAGAAGACAAACGATTTGATTACCTCCTCAATTTCTTCAAGGTCAAGAACCATCTATGAGAAGCTGGACCAACTGAGAGAGGAGGAACCAGCCAAAACCTGAACATCGGCAAGCTCGAACCAGAACTTCCATCCAACTGAGCAACCAGGCTCAAGGATGTGTGGTCTGCGGGGAGGCAAGCATAAGAAAAGGCTATACTTCGCCAAAAGTTTCTCCGAGCTTAAGCTGTCAGAGAAAGAGACTGCCAGGAAGCTGGGAGCCTGCAACAAATCCTGAGAGGCATATGAAGGTGACTGTTGTAAATCAAGTTTCTGTGCAGGAGCCAGACTGCAGAGAACAGCGAGCTCCGAACACCACTATTATCTTTGCCCGAGAGCTGATCCATCCAAAGGAAAGGTCCCCCAGAGGTCCAACAACAGCAAAGTGGGAGGTGACACAAAGAGCGTTACAACCCAGCCCAAGAAGAGTTCATTAAGAGCCTTGCACCCGAACTTGCAGAGAAGTGTCGCAATGCTTTTGCAACACTGTAGCCAGAACCTCTCTTGGTCCACCCACCCAGCCTTCCAGCAGAGATGGGATCATGGAGTGGCCATCATCATGATGCTCTTAGAGGTCACGGCAAATGCAGGACAAAAGTTGGGACTTTGATCGACCTGGCATCGGATACAAATTACATAACCCATGATGCAGCTGATCGGTTGAATCTTAGAAGTGAACCATAACCCTTGTTGTCCACGTGTGGGAAATGAAGTCCAAGTTACCACAAAACGGTACCTTCTAAAGATCCGGTTCCGCACAGAGCAAGCTACTCAGATCCCCCACCAACTCCTCTCTATGGTTGGACAGCATTGCAGATATCCTAAACATGTGACGGCCAAAAGACTCCAAAAGTTCTTTCCAGATGTCCCCCAAATGAACGTTTGAGACCAAGACAGATACAGCTTTTGATAAGCCATAAGGAGGGCGCTGGTCCCACAGAAGATACGCACCGTTGGGGACCTTGTACTATGGGATGGGCCGTTAGGCAAGACAATTGCAGGGACACACCCTGGTCTGTTTGAAGAAGCTATAGTTACAGCGCACCAGTCCAGGGCGCACTTCGCCAGGTCAATGAGAACGCAGCATTGAGGTATAAGAACATATTTGCGACAAACACCATCAAGTCTTCATGTTCTGCTATTACCACAGGATTTTTTGAGTGGGGAGATGGGATAGCATTGGCGCGCCCCCTGCACCCAAAATGTGGAGGATGTTCGCTGCGGCAGTTGTCAACTGGTTGACGAGTGGGGTATAAGGAAAGTGAGGAAGCCAAATCAATTGTTGAGAAAGAATGTGATTGAAAAGGTTAAAGTAATTTAAACGTTGTGGACATCTTAACAATACAATAAAGGTTATTTGGTTAAAGATACTTGGTTAAAAGACAAGAAACATACAGTTTGATTCTTCACTAGAACAATACGGCTTAACACTAATGATTAGGGATTAAGTTTGAATTGAGTTTTGTACTATTAAAGAATGTTTTGTATTGCATTCGGCTATGAATTTGGCTAAACATACACTGCTCTCATCATTTAATTTAAAATTTGGGTGTTTATTTGATTACATTTGTTAAAGAATTCGTTTATCTGAGTTAAAGGTGACTAGTTTTGTTTATTTAATTTGGCTGGGAGGAGGGACTCCTTTTCAAGTGGAGAATTGCACAAGAAATACATCAGAACTTGACAATATGAGCTAGTAGGAACAATGATTGAAACTATTGCTTAATCCCACTTATATTCAAGATATCCCACCAGGTGGTTTTGTTTTAACATTCATCAGAACTACATGTTTTACTTTCCATGATCTTATTTATCATTGTTTTTGACAAATTGTGTTGTGTAGCTGTGTAGTATTTTTAAGATTATTATTTTATTTATGAAATAATCATTGACCACAATTTGCTATATCACTTGGTTTAGTAAGAAAATCACCTTCATTTTTCTATCTAAAAGGTCTATCCTCCGTAGGGATCCATCCCTAATGTTGTCACACCTTAGAATAAATCTGAGTCTTTCAGCACTTTAGTGGATGGAAACGTTCTCTTGTCAAGGTTTAAACACAGAAACGGCAGGAAGGATAAATCCACCATATCAAGTCTCAAATAATCAGCATGAGGCCTCGTTTAATTTATTTTATTTTAACTATAAACAACAACTTGAGAGCGTACAATTAAAATGGCCAACTTCTAGTGTGCTGGTAATGATGAGAGGACCAATTTACACAAATATTTTTTGCGCTTTTTCTAAACTCCCACTTTTCATAGTTTCATCCCAAATCCACTATATAAATAAAATTACAATGACTTTCTGTCAGCCAAAAAAAAGTATGTTTCTAGAGATGAGAAGAAAGTTTTTACAACATCAAAAAGTTTCAAACATGTCTATGTTTTCCAACCAAAACATCTGTAAACGTCTTAATGTTTCTCCTTTGGGCCTTCTCCTTCCCACGTGGGTACATTGTGGTTAGGTGTTGTACCGAAACCCTACTAGGACGGCACCGGTGCCTTAACACCCGGTATCTACGGACCGAATAGTAACGGGATTTTTGGGGCCTCATTTCGGTGCTACTGAAACACCAGGCTGCGTTTTTCCATCTAGTGGTTGTTTTTGTCATTTAGCAGCAATTTACTGGAGAAATATGTTATTGCAAATTTTTTTTTACATTTAATTTGGACCATATAGAAATTAACAAGCTGTTCTTAATATTGCTGGCTGTCTTGTTGTGCTCCCTTTTTTTTATTTAAACATATACATTAAAAAATATATATTTTTAAAAGAACGGTTCAGACACCGATTCTGGTGCCTAAATGGTAAAGGGTTCTGAGAAAGGCAAAAAACAGTCCACTGATCCACAATAACATACATGTTGATCAGAAGATAAAGTTACTGCTGGTCAGCCTTCAATGTGGAGAGAAGATCAGAATATACAACACAGCTATCAGGGCATGAGGAGGAGAAACAGCTTGGCTCTGAAACATGTTCACAACGAGGCGAGTGAATGCGCTGGTGTCCTTTAAGGTTACTACTATTAGAAAACATTTCCCACATTGTTTCACACCAGTATGGCTTCTCTCCAGTGTGAATGCGCTGGTGTTTTTTAAGGTTACCACTATGAGAAAAGGTTTCCACATTGTTCACACCAGTACGGCTTCTCTCCAGTGTGAATGCGCGCTGGTGAGTTTTAAGGTTACCACTCTGAAAAAGGTTTTCCCACATTGCTCACAGCTGAACTGCTTCGCTCCAGTGTGAATGCGCTGGTGAGATTTAAGGTTACCACTCTGAGAAAAGGTTTCCCCACATGCTCACAGCCGTACGGCTTCTCTCCAGTGTGAATGCGCTGGTGAATTTTAAGGTTACCACTCAGAGAAAAAGTTTCCCCACATTGTTCACACTGAATGGCTTCGCTCCAGTGTGAATGCGCTGGTGAGATTTAAGGTTACCACTCTGGAAAAGGTTTCCCCACATTGCTCACAGCGTACGGCTTCTCTCCAGTGTGAATGCGTTGATGTGTTTTAGGGTACTCTGTACTGTGAAAGCTGCCCCATTGATCACAGCTGTAAGGCTTCTCTCCAGTGTGAACTCTCTGATGAATCTTTAAATATCCTGATGTGAAGGTTTTGTCACAGTGCTGACAGCGGTGATGTGACTCCTCTTCCTCTACGTTTCTATCAACAGAGAAAAACCAAGAGAGTGAGTTAGTGAGGTGCCATGCTGTAGAGCTATCTTAAACTAAAACAACATTTATAGCACGTCTATGGAACATTGTTGACTGACGCATTACTTTCTTAATTATCTGCCAACATCACTATTATGGGAAATGTAACATCCATGTTGGTTAGTTTGTGATAAATAACTACTTTTGATCAATTATGTGTGGCCTCCATTTGTTGCCAGCCTTTAGCCAGCCGGTAACAAATGGGGGATCATCAGGGATTTTAGTGCTGGGAAAGTTGTAAATGTAACATTTTCCCGATTTTTAGCTTTCACTGGTATCTGTAGGGTTACCGGTTGTCTTCATGTTGCTGAACAGCTATACTCGAGTAAAGTAAATTGGACCCATTGTTCATGATAGGCATTAGCAATGAGGGGCACCAGTTGACCTTTGACCTTTTGTTTTAGGTTGTTTTTTTTGCTAAATCAAACTTCTATAGCCCGCAGTATTGTGTAAGTAAGTCAATGGGGAGTGTAATGGGTGGATTGTCCACACAAGCTACATTTCATCAACTTTTCTGCTCTGGAATAAAACTGCTGAGCATCACTGACGCCTCAACAAACTGACAACCCAGGCGCATATGTCGTGGTCATGAGGTTAAAAATAGCTTTGATGTACAGTACATTTTGTACTTTCACACTGAAAATACTCAGCAAAATGGCTCGTTCCAGACATTGCTCTGAGGAACAGAGGACTTTGATTAAAATTGATATGAGAGGGAAAACTATAAAGAAGTGCAGAAGATTATAAGCTCTCTGCCAAAATCATTTCAAATGTCCTCCGCCCCCCCTGCACTGAAATCACATACCAGGGATCATGATCAGTTCCAATACATCAGAATACTTGAAGAGGTCACGTTGCCTTTGCTGAAGAGGAAATGCCTTTGAAACGGGTCTTTCAACAAGACAAGGACCCAAACACACCAGGAAGGACCAAAGTCTTGGTTCCAAAAACCAGATTGATGTTATAAAGTGGCCACCCAATCCCTGACCTCAATCCCAGAGAACACTTGTAGGGGACATCATAAATGCTGTTTCTGAGGCAAAACCCAGTAATGCAGAGGAATTATGGAGTAGTTTAATGGTCCTGGGCTGGAATACCTGTTCACAGGTGACTCCATGCAACACAGATTTGAAGCAGTTCTCAGATTAATGGTTATGCAACTAATATCAGTGCAGGGACTCCAACCCTGACACATTTTCAGTTTATACAGTAAACATTTGAGTTTGTAAAGAAAAATGCAAATACTGCAATATTCCCTTTTCTTCATTTCTCTGTAAAGTAGAACACAGACTTATCATTGTTGGTAATGTTCTGATTTGGAAATGAACGGCCAGTGTTCCCAATGCATTGGTATTATGGAATTAAAAGCTATTCTAGGATTGGAGCATTATTCACTTCTTTACAAAACTGCATTATTCAGAACACAACTGTATGTAAAGGTTTTGCATACAAAGATGTAATGACTGGTGGAAATGGGGGTGACCTAATACAACCCCCCCCCCCCCCCACATTACATGCATGTCCATTGATCCCGGTTGTGTATCCCAGACAGAGTGAGTGAGTTAGTAAGACGCCATGGTGGAGCGAGCTAAGTAAAACCAGAAGCATCGTTCACAGCATGTCTGTGTCTAAGTTCCACTGCTGCATTACCATAGTTACGCTCTGGTGTGTGTGTGTTAATAAAGGTTTGGATTGATATATCTGTGTGGCCTTTTTGTTGGCGGCCTTGAGCCAGGCGGTTACAACCGGGATGGTCTGGATTGTAGTGCTGGAAACTTTTCTTTGTGGGAGTGTCTGACTCCCAGTTGAACTTGATCTAGTATCTGTAGGGTCATCAGCCTCTCAGACTCAGGATTGGTTGGCACCTTTGTTCTTAATTAATCAAAATCTAAATTTGATCACAAAAAAATAATACTCTACATGAGAACCATAACCAAAAAACAAAGCATGAATATATTGTTGACTCTGTTAGTTAAATTGGTAGAATGTACTTACGATAAATGTGACTGCACATTATATGAACGGCACCGGGAGATTATCAAAACTGATTTTTCCCGGCTTATCAGTATGCCCCCCCCCCCGACCACTATCAGAGGGCCGCAGTTTATTTGACTACCGTTTTCTTTGAGGAATTACGGTATGATCTATAAATCCTAACAGACATTGGTAAACCCTCTGTGTGCATTCATTAATATTGAGATTAGATTTTGGGGACTCTTCAGTCTGGAGTACCCTCTTTCCTTCACTCACCTTCTCTCCTCCCTGACACCTTTCCTCTTGCCCTCCTTCTTCTTCTTCTTCTTCTTCCCTCTCCTCCTCCGTCTCCTCGTGTTTCTGCATGTACTCGTGATAAGGTCCAGTCCAGGTTGTCTTGTGGCTCCCCTGTGTTCTCCTCACTGGAAAGGTGAGTGCAGACAGAAAACATCTCCTCACACTTTGTTTTTAGACAATCCATTCTCACTCTAATTATCATTCCTATTATTCCTTTTTCTATTGCCATCTTGTGAGGTTATTTGTGGGTCTGCAACGTAGTGTCAAAATACAAACCTTCAACTTTGAAGCATGATACCATGCTGACACTTATTTGCAATAGTAAATAATTTATATTCAGGACCAAGAACACCAAGCAAATATTCTAGACTCATACTTACTCTGTGAACCCCTTCCATTTCAGCAGAAACTCTACTCTTCCCTTCACCACTCTGCGGTCCAAAACCTCTCCACCACATAATCCTCTTCCACCTCCTCCTCGCCCTTCTTTCCTGCTCCGGTCGCCACTTGCCGTCTGCTGAAGGTGCCTTTAGTAGACCCAAGGGGGGACATGCAGAGATAATGATACAAGGGTTAGAAGAACTAATGGGAGGTGTGACTGAATTCTAGTTGACCGGTTTTTACTAGATTAAAAACTTCTGTTTGAATGGAGAAATGCAAGGGCTGATGAGGGGACCAATCCATAGGACTCCAGAGTGTCAAGTATCTCCTGCATTCAGACTGAAAGAACTACTCAAATGTAAGGCCCAAAAGTCATTAACTGGAGCTACAAGCTACATGCACAGTAGCCTGGATCAACCACACTTCATTTAGTAGAACATCTCCAGATGTTCCTGTGTGAAAATGGAAAGTTCAGAAAGACGTTTAATGGGCAACAAGGCAGACCTGGTCACTTCTTTAAGGGAATCACTGTAAAGATTCCCAAAGGATATGTTTGCAATTAATTGATTCTGATTTTAATTAGATTTGACTCCAACGATCACAAATATATTATAATCGAGAAAAAAAAAATTCTGTATTGAAGAACACTCTTATTTTGTCTTGTATTCTGAATAACACACGCATGCGCACATCTGCCCTTCCCGAAGCCATAAAACCTCTCAGCAGTCAGGGGGCAAGGTATGTGCTTCCAGTGAAATTTAAAAACTCAGCACGAGTAAAGATGTTAGAAGGAGGGCAGCCAGAGCAGCGTTTAGTCCGCAAAAAAGGCAAATCCAACTCCGTTGTCTGGGAAAAGTTAACGTTAGCTAACTCTGCGGTCCCTCTGCCTGAGTCGCACAACAACGTGTTTTAGAGCCCAGGAGCCCTGGCTCTTATCTAACATGTGTCTGTGTAAATAATATTTAAAAAAGACAAAAATGGTTTGACTAAAACTTGGCTAAGATACCCAAGTTCTCTTTGGACTAAAACGATAAATGGACTGCTCTCTATAGCACTTCTCTAGCGTCAACGACTACTCAAAGTTTTTCTACATAATACAAGAACCATTCACACACATAAGTACACTGGGGACGAGGCTGCTGTACAAGTACACCCCGTACTCAGGGTTCAGTGTTTTTGACTTTGACATAGGACTGCAGGGATTGAACCACCATCCTTCCAATTGGCAGGCGACCGCTCTACCAGTGAGCCACAGCCGCCGTCTTTTAGTGTTGATATGTTGATGGCGGCCCGCCACGGTATAGGGCAGACGCACAACAGGGTTTCTGCTATGTACACCGCCGCTCCTTCAGCTGTTCACGAAAAGTCATGAAGTCGTAATTACGCAACTCTGCAGAGCCGTCTGCTCTACTGGACTCAAGCCAACTGTCATACGCTCTCTTTCGCCAAAGCAATTGGAATTGCCTAGTCTTACTATTTTGCATGTATGTATGTATGTATGTATGTATGTAATATGCACGTGCATATTGTAATGACGAGAGTAATTTATATATAAATCCTAAAAGACATTGTGAAACCCTCTGTGTGCATTCTTTAAGATTGAGATTAGATTTCTGGACTCTTCAGTCTGGAGTACCCTCTTTCCTTAACTCACCTCCTCCTCCCTGACACCTTTCCTCTTGCCCTCCTTCTTCGTCTCCTCCGTCTCCTCTGTGTCTGCATGTACTCGGCTATAAGGTCCAGGTCCAGGTTGTCTTGTGGCTCCCATGTGTTATCCTCACTGGAAAGGTGAGTGCACACAGAAGAACATCTCCTCACACTTTGTTTTTAGACAATCCATTGATCCTTTGAGGGCACGATACAATGCTGCAATCTATGCTGTAGATTATTTGCATACACACATATACAGTACAGGCCAAACGTTTGAACACACCTTCTCATTCAATGCGTTTCTGACTATTTACATTGTAGATTATCACTGAAGGCCTCACAACTATGAATGAACACATGTGCATTATGTACTAACAAAAAACTGTGAAATAACTGAAAACATGTCTTATATTCTAGTTCTCCAAAGTAGCCCCCTTTGCTTTTAGTGCTGCAAACCCTTGTGTTCTCTCAGTGAGCTTCATGAGGTAGTCACCTGAAATGGTTTCCACTTCACAGGTGGCATTTTCAGAGTTAATTAGTGGACTTTCTTGCCTTATTAATGTAAATGTGCTGTATTTATAAAGCGCTTTCCAGTCTTAACAACTGCTCAAAGCGCTTTTACATCTACAGGAAACATCACACACTGTGGCCCGGGCTGCCGTACAAGGTGCCACCTGCTCATCAGATAAACATTCATACACACGCAGCACCGGGGAAACTCGTGTCTTGTCCCAGGACACTTCGACAATGACTGCAGGGGCGGGGATCGAACCACCACCTTGCAATTCGCAGGCAACCGCTCTACCACTGAGCCACAGCCGCCACAGGAGTTGGGACCATCAGTTTTGTTGTGCAGAAGTCAGGATAATACACAGCCGACAGCCCTATTAGACAACTGTTACAATTCATATTATGGCAAGAGCAAATCAGCTAAGTGAAGAGAAACGAGTGGCCATTATTACTTTAAGAATGAAGGTCAGTCAGTCCGGAAATTAGAATTTTTCCCCAAGTGCAGGGCTAAAACCATCAAGCGCTACAACGAAACTGGCTCACATGAGGACCACCCCAGGAAAGGAAGACCAAGAGTCACCTCTGCTGCTGAGGATAAGTTCATCTGAGTCACCAGCCTCAGAAATCACAAGTTAACAGTAGCTCAGATTAGAGACCAGATGAATACCACACAGAGTTCTAGCAGCAGGCATATATCTAGAACAACTGTTAAGAGGAGACTGAATCAGGCCTTCATGGTCAATAGTAGCTAGGAAACCGCTGCTAAGGAGACGCAACAAGCAGAATAGATTTGTTTGGGCCAAGTAACACAAGGAATGGACATTAGACCAGTGGAAATCTGTGCTTTGGTCTGATGAGTCCAAGTTTGAGATCTTTGTAAGACGGAGAAAAGGTGACCGGATGGGTTCTACATGCCTGGTTCCCACCGTGAAGCATGGAGGAGGAGGTGTGATGGTGTGGGGGGTGCTTTGCTGGTGACACTGTTGGGGATTTATTCAAAATTGAAGGCATACTGAACCAGCATGGCTACCACAGCATCCTGCAGCGACATTCCATCCCATCCGGTCTGCGTTTAGTTGGACCATCATTTATTTTTCAACAGGACAATGACTCCAAACACTCCTCCAGGCTCTGTAAGGGCTATTGGACCAAGAGGAGAGTGATGGAGTGCTGTGCCTCCACAGTCACCAGACCTGAACCTAATCCAGATTGTTTGGGGAGAGCTGGACCGCAGAGTGAAGGGAAAAGCCGACAGGTGCTGAGCCTTCTGGGAACTCCTTCAAGACTGTTGGGAAACCATTTCAGGTGACTACCATTCAAGAGAATGCGAAGAGTGTGCAAAGCAGTAATCAGAGCAAAGGGGGGGTACTATGAAGAAACTAGAATATAAGACATGTTTTCAGTTATTTCACACTTTTTTGTTCAGGGTATGTACAGCAATCCTTTAGTTAAATTTACTACTTTTTAATACCTTTTTTACTACCTTCAGAATTTTTTTTAAAACCATCACGACAATGAATTGCAAGTGTTAATCAGCAACCTTTCTATTATTTACACAGATTTTGACATTTATAACATACATAAATGAATAGATTTAGAGACAACATATCATTAACAACATATTGCACATATTTATTTCACTTAGTTAATAAAAGAAAAACAAACTACATAAATGTGCTATGGAGAGAATGGATAGTTCCAGCAGAATTGCTGGCATTCACTGCAATTTGATGCATTACAAAATGGCATCTTCTTACCACAAGTGAATGCCTTTGCGATGTCAGAGTCGGGAAACATTTCTTTAAACAGCTCTGAAATTGCTTCATTTGAGTTAAATGAGTGGTGTTTAACCGCAGTGTTCAGACACCACAGAGCCTCCGCGCGCAGTGTTGGTGTGGCGCCCATGGCCGTCCGGAGGTCAGACGTTGCTGGAGCCGTAGCGTTGGCCAGGAGGCCTAAAGTGGCACTAATTTGCGGCGGTGGTGGTGGAGGTGCAGCCGCACAGACAGCTGAGATTGGTCGAATAATTAACTGCTCTCTCCGAGCACGCCTTCCATTTTTATGTTTAGTGGATTGCACATGCGACCGAAGTGCGTTAGCTCCCATCCAGTTGACATTGATGTGTTTTTTACACACCGAACAATAAGCCTGCCTGTTATTCCCTACTACAGGCCTGAGCCAGTCCTTAACCCGTTTGCGCCGGATGCTTCGCGACGACACATCTACCGCCGGTTACTGCGTTGCGCAACTCTGACCCTCCTGCCGGCTGCTGCGTGGCGCAGCATTTTGTATTGGTCGGTCTTTCCATGACGCGTGCGGCAGAGAACGCACTGTCATTGGTTCAAATACACATGAGGCGGGTCTTGTTGGCTATTTCAAGCCATGTGACCACCAAAATGTACCGTAGTTTGCTGAAAATCACGTCAATCAACCAGACAAACATGTGCGTTTGTTTATGAAGTTTTGAGAGACGAGTGAGAAAACGGCTCCGACAGAGGAAGTGGTAGATTATGATGAAGACATCCTCCCTCCCAAACTCCTCACACTATCTTCCACCTCAACGTCCCCGCCCTGTCTTAATCCTCCTCTGATTGCCTCGTAGCCGTTTTCCCCCTCGCTCGCTCTCAAACATTCATAAACAAACGCACATGTACGTCTGGTTGATTGACGTGATTTTCAGCAAACTACGGTACATTTTGGTGGTCACATGGCCAACAACCCACCTCATGTGTATTTGAACCAATGACGTTCTCTGCTGCACACGTCATGAAAAGACCGACAAATACAAAATGCTGCGCCACGCAGCAGCCGGCAGGAGGTTCAGAGTTGCGCAACGCAGTACCCAGCGGTATCCGGCGCAAACGGGTTAATCTTGGTTGTTCACCCAGCTATCAGAAAACTTGCATTTGCCCATTAAAAGATGACGATGGTTGTCCAGTCGTTGAAGATATGGCTTGAAGCAAGTCTAAAATAAAACGTAAGCCAGCCACTTCTGTTGAGCGCGCAGTGTTCTGAGATGTCGAACGACCACTGAATATGACGTCAGCATCAAACATCGACGGAGACGAAAGATCTTTGATTATGTCCCAGACACGCCAAAGCCCATATTTAAACGGACTAACGCCAACGCAGGATAGAATTTCAATCAGAATAGGACACCTGATAGTCTGAAAAAAATAACACCTAATTTAAAAAAAATAATACCTCTGAGACTACATTTAACACTTTTAATGGCCTTAAATTTGACAATTTTGATTTATCACTTTTTAATACTTTTTAAAACCCCGCGGACACCCTGTTGTTAAATTCATAATTCCACATGTGTTCATTCATAGTTTTGATGCCTTCAGTGATAATCTACAATGTAAATAGTCTTGAAAATAAAGGAAATGCATTGAGTTGTATGATAATGATATATATGCACACAGTGTATCAGGACCAAGAACACCAAGTATTAATATTCTAGACTCATACTTACTCTGAGAACCCCTTCCATTTCAGCAGAAACTCTACTCTTCCCTCCACCACTCTGCGGTCCAAAACCTCCTCCACCTCATACTCCTCTTCCTCCTGCTTTTCCTCCTTCACTGCTGCAGGCTCCTCCTCCTCTTCCTCTTTCACTGCTGCAGGCTCTCCTCCTCTCTCTTGCCCTTCTTTCCTGCTCCGGTCGCCAGCTTGCCGTCTTCTGGTGCTTTTGTAGACCCAAGGAGGGGGGGACATGCAGAGATAATATTACAAGGGTAAGAAGAACTAATGGGAGGTGTGAGTGAATTCTAGTTGACCATGTTTTACTAGATTAAAATCTTCTGTTTGAATGGAGAAAATGCAAGGGCTGATGAGGGACCAATCCATAGGACTCCAGAGTGTCAAGTATCTCCTACATTCAGACTGGAAGAACTACTAAAATGTAAGGCCCAAAAGTCATTAACTGGAGCTACAAGCTACATGCACAGTAGTCTGGACCAACCACACTTCATTTAGCAGAACATCTCCAGATGTTCCTGTGTAAAAATGGAAAGTTCAGAAAGATGTTTTGATGGTGCAACAAGGCAGGCCTGGTCACTTCTTTAAGGGAATCAGTGTAAAGATTCCCAAAGAATATGTTAACGCCATCTTATATCTAACTGGGATGTTTTGAGAGTGATTGGAGCAGGATTGCTGAGGACGAAGTAATGTTACACACTGATAAGCCATGGATGCAGCACATTGAAATAGTGTGTGTGTGTGTGGTGTCTGCTCTCTGTCAACATGCACATGTGTTTCTTCTATCAGGGTGAACAGTTCCTTCCTGAGACTATGTAGCAGAGCCAAAGTCGCTGCATCCAGAGTTTAGCCCCGCCCACGACTATTCTGATTGGTTAAAAGAAACAAACAAGCCAGAGCGTTTCTTCTACAGTAAAATAACAAAGCAAAAAATCCCAGTTAAAGCTGTTTTAACTTTAAAAATGGAAACATCTTTCAAAGAGACAACGAGGAATCCTGTTAAATAATCCTGATTTCAATAGAAACCAAAGTAATTGGGATTCATATCTCTTTCCCTAACGTACGACACAGAAAAGCTTCAAATGATCACATTTCAGAAACATAAAAATCAGCAATTGTGTGTTTGTTATAAAGAAGATATATTCAGGCAACGCATTAAGCTCGGTCTATTTGCTGGATTGTTCCAAGGTAACTGTTGGTAGCTAACGTTAGCAGATAAGCCCGTTGACAGTGTTGAGATATGAAAGTTAAAACAATGTATTTATGAATGTTAACTAGCATGTTAGTTAGCAGTAATTAGCCTGTGTCTATGATAATTTTAACTAGCATGTTAGTTAGCAGTAATTAGCCTGTGCCTATTTTAATGTTAACTAGCATGTTAGTTAGCAGTAATTAGCCTGTGCCTATGTTAATGTTAACTAGCATGTTAGTTAGCAGTAATTAGCCTGTGCCTATGTTAATGTTAACTAGCATGTTAGTTAGCAGTAATTACGTACATACCGTTACAACTTTCAGACAGGTTGCTCACGTCACATTTACGTCGTCAAGCTCAGTTGGAGACTGCGCAGTAACGCTCAGCATCACCGGAAAGAGCTTCTAATAGACTTCACTGGTCTCTGTCCAGAGCAACGGACCTGTTGGTCCACTTCTTTAACTGTCTATGGTTTCACTCACTCACTTAAAACAACTACTAACTGGCTCTATTAGCCTACAAGCTAGCATAGCTTGTAGGCTAATAGAGCCAGTTAGGTCAGTTGGGTCAGTGTTTTCTTTTCATTCCTATTTTAGGTCTGTCAGTCACAGTGAACACCGGGGACATTTCCGGGGACAGGTCACCAAAACCGGGGACTGTTTCCGGAAACCGGGACATCTGGTCACCCTCCACAAGGACTTTAGCTTGTGCTACACTAACTGCTAACGATGCTAACGATGCTAGCGGGCTAACGATGCTAACAGCCGTTGGTATCATAACTTTTACCAACTGTATGGATGTAAAACAATACTAACACACACACACACACTGTGTATGTTTTCCATATGTTTACATATGGAAATGAAAAAAAGTACACATAGTTTTCCATATATTTACATATGGAAATGGATGAATATATGGATGTTTACCTTCTGTCCGGTTCAGTGAGTCAGCGTTATAAGATAACTGATTCTCTTCATCATCACGGATAACGGTCGTTCTCCACGTCACCGCCGAAGGCCCGCCCCTCTGCCCTCACATCGAAAGCTGATTGGACGGGAAGTTAACAGCAACCAATAGAATTAAAGTAGGTCAACAGATTTTAAAAAACTGTATTTTTACTGTAACACTGAACACATTCAAAATAAATTATTTAACGGTTACAAAAAACAACAACGGAAAAACTACAAAATAATATGTAATATAGAGTATACATAATTAAATCAACCTGACGTTGTAGTAATAACAATAACTGAACTTTTCTTTCATAACATTATTTTAATATTTAAAATCCTGAAAATGTAGAAAGTAAGTGTGTGTGTGTGTGTGTGTGTGTGTGTGTGTGGTGTGTGTGTGTGTGTGTATGTGTGTGTGTGTTTGTGGTGTAATATCGTGAGTACATTTCTTGACTTATGATTGTATGAAATTATGGTTTAAGTAATGATAAATGTTTATATTAACTCAATGTTCACATCACTCCACTTTGAAAGTCTTTACACTGTTTTCCTGCCCCTTAAAGAATGTATTTCAAAATACTACTGCATACAGAACCACAGGGATAGATTTCAGGTTGAAATATACAAAGTTATACTTTAATATCAACATAGTATAAAATTAAAAATGGGCGTGTACAGAGAGGGATAATAGGCTGATTCACATGTGCACACTTGTAGGTAATATGTGATTTATGAACAGAATATTACATAGATGAGCATGCACACGGTTTTATAAATCTGATTTATTTTTGGCTTTTGGTGTATGTACACTTTCAGCAAGGATCCTAACTGCAGTTTTTAAATGAGACCCCAGATTATTTACATTGATTATGGTGGAGATATGCTGCTCTATACACGTTAAAAGTGGTGATTATTTACATGGATTATGGTGGAGATATGCTGGCTCTATACACGCTAAAAGTAGTGATTATTTACATGGAGTCTGGTGGAGATATGCTGCTCTACACACGCTACAAGTAGTGATTATTTACATGGAGTCTGGTGGATATGCTGCTATACACGCTAAAAGTAGTGATTATTTACATGGAGTCTGGTGGAGATATGCTGCTCTATACACGCTAAAAGTAGTGATTATTTACATGGAGTCTGGTGGAGATATGCTGCTCTATACAAGCTAAAAGTAGTGATTATTTACATGGAGTCTGGTGGAGTTATGCTGCTCTATACACGCTAAAAGTAGTGATTATTTACATGACCTGAAGGCGGCGGCCTTCTGTCTTTTAGACTTTTAATCTGAAAAGCCCTGACTTAAGGTAAACCGGAAGTTTGGGGCTGGCGGCGGGATAGCTGTGTTTTGTTTGCTGCTGAGTTCCTAAGTGATTTTTTTCGGAGACAGAGCTCCAGGTGAACCTGCACGTGTTCAGGTAAATATCTTAATAAGTGCTCTGTTACACGGCAGCCAGAGTGCGTGCGAACAATAAGCGAATAGAAGCCCGAGCGGCGCATGCGTTAACACGCTAGGCTAGCTCCGTTGTTAGCTCCGCAATTAGTTTCTTGGCTAACTGCTAGCTCCGCTATTAGCTTCATGACTAACTGCTAGCTCCTCTGCTAGCTCCGCAGTTACCTTCGTGGCTATAGCTTCTAGCTCTGCTGTTAGCCACGGAGCTAACGTCTAGCTCCGCTGTTAGCTTTGTGGATAACTACTAGCTCCGCCGTTAGCTTCGTGGCTAACTACTAGCTCCGCTATTAGCTTCGTGGCTAACTGCTAGCGTTAAAGTCTCATCTCTCTTCTAATTTGTGCTGTGTTGTCTGATTTAACGTAATCTTTCCGTGTTTTTAGTCAGTTTGAGAGGATTTTATATGCTAGCAGCCTCGGACTCGGCTTGTTTCTTAAAGCATTATTCTTTTACTGTGAAATTCACTTCACAGTACTTCAATTTTTCATAAAGAAAATCCTGAAATAGTCCAAATTTTACAAGAAACTGGAAAAAAAATCAATAATAAAGCAGTAACATAAAAAAAGGTCCAAAAAGTGTTAATATTTTAAGAGAGTGCACTATGTGTATATGTGTGAATATGTGTTCATGTTATGTTGTCTTGCCACTAAATGTTCCTTCGGGATGAATAAAGTATATATCTATCTATAGTATCTATCTATCGTATCCACTATCTATCTATCTATCTATCTATCTATCTATCTATCTATCTATCTATCTATAGTATATGTCTATCTATAGTATATATCTATCTATCTATAGTATCTATTTATCTATCTAAAAGTACATTCAACCAATACTACGTTTCCTCCAGTCCATTATGAATGCAGAACTCTGAGTTAGTGCTGCTCAATTATGGCCAAAATGATAATCATCACGTACATCACGTACACTTATGAGCACCCTATGTTTGAACATGGTGTTTGTTAAGGACAATCCATGACTAACACAGAAGTCCAACAACAGACAACCACTCTGGTTCAGATCCGGCTGGCCGTTCCTCCCGATCAAGCCTCTCCAAGTATCTCCACCATTGCCTACGTGTGCGTTGAAGTCCCCCAGCAGAACTATGGAGTACTGGAGCCCCATAGAGAACTCTATTCAAGGTCTCCAAGAAGGCAGAATATTCCAAACTCTTGTTTTGGTGCATATGCACAAACAACTGTCAAAGTTTTCCAATAAGTCCAGTAATGTGGAAAAAATAATGTTCCTTAATAAAAATTGATGAGTGGTCCCTGTCCCACATACCCCCCGGCCATAGTTACACAAGCACACCCAACTTGTGCCATATTTTCCCAGCACATCCTCTGTTTCCCAAGCACTCTTTACCTAATACCCAATAATACAATACACAAATCTATCAATCTTTATTTTAAAAAGAATGCTATCCCATTGTTAGTACACGTGAGTGTCCCTAGTCTAAAGCCTCCTGTCCACTATCTTGTCGGGATCATTTGGATGCAGCCTGGGCCCTTCACCAGGCGAGGTCTCTGTTACTGAAGCTTCTAGTAATGACCCATTTTCAAACCAATTCCTCTAAGTGGTTCAGTGCTTCACCAAAGCGTCATTTGCCCTTCACTATCAACACCTAGTTTCTTTACTTTGTAATGCCTTATGTCTACTGTAATGATGTAAATTGAGCCATAATTCCTTTTTATTTATACCTTTGCTTTTCCTACTGTGACATGTCAAAATGTCAAAAGGTGTATTGTTTGAAAGCCCATCTCTACACATCCATGTTCCACTCCCACAGGTGGTTTGACACATGCTAGTTGTCCCTTAAATTCACAATTGTAATTTATTGGTGTTTATCTGTGTTTAAAAATACAGAAGAAATCGGTGAAGTTAACAGGAAAATGTTTGTTAATTTACAGATTTTGTTTTTTAGTGTGTCAAGTCCTGACCATTCCCTGACCAGGAATTGAACCCGGGCCACGGTGGTGAGAGCACCGAATCCTAGCCACTAGACCATCAGGGAGTACATCTATCAAATTTATCTTTGTAGATGTGAGTTTCCTTTTCACTTACTGGATGACTCATATTGTTTTAGGCGAGGAATGGTTCCTGGCTAGAGCTTCCGAAGGCAGGACATGACAGATTGCACTAAAATGTCAAAATTTGGACCTGAATCCAACAATAACATTACTTGACACTCACATACATTGGTTTTCAGGTTACAATGTTTGGTCAGGGGTTTAGTTACTGCTTGAAAAAAGGGAAAGGTCATGTTTTTTATTGCAAATTCCAGCACATTTCTAAACTATCTTTTAAATATGTTCATTTACCATTCAAAACAAAAGTACAATCATAAAACAAATACTACTTAGATATTATTATGACTGAAAACTGTGAGATATTCTGACAAAACTACTCTGGCAGATGTAGTAGTGTCAATGTTGCCTTGGTAAATAATTAGCAGCTGGTAGATAAATCTCCCCATCAGGAAATCAAACCCCAGTCTTCCATGTGACAGGCGGAGGCGGTCATCCAAAGTTTACGTAGTATAGTGGTTTTCGCGTTGGAACAAGTTGCACTATTTGAAATATGCCTTTGAGATACAAGAACTTCTTCACTTGGGACAGCCACTGACTCCCAACTTGATGGGAGCAATCTTGCGCTTTCAGATTAGGAGGGGCTGACTTTCATCCCGACTGCTTGACACTGGACTTTAATCTGCCCCAGTGGGCACTATAGATTACTGCCTGATGAAGCCAACAGAACCACATCATCTGCAAAGAGCATTAAAGGAACTCTAAGGTGCCCAGACTTGACACTCTCCACCTCCTGCTGCGCCTTGAGACGGTGTTGTCATGTCCAGGAGTTTGCTCTTTCCATCGCTTGATGTGAATATTCACATTTAGGGTCAGGAGTTCTCCTCCCATGTTGAACACAGCCTGAGCCAAGGCCCGCTTTCCCCTCATGAATAGTCCAACACGTTTGCTGGGACTTCCTCGAGTCCTAAGCTGGTAGAAAAATCTCCCCGTCGGGGCGAACCCCGATCTTCCACGTGACAGGCGGAGATACTGTCCATTATACTAACGAGGAACGGCCAAGCTCTGTTTTTGGCACATCAATCAATAGGTGGCGCTATTCCATTATTTATGCCACAGTAAATACATGTAGGTAGTGCTGCACGATTATGGCCAAAATGATAATCGCGATTATTTGATCAAAATTTTGATCGCGATTATTCTCACGATTATTTGTTGATTTTAACCAAAACAAATTTTATTGTCACATAGGCTATTTATAACTGCGAGAGGGAGTGTGATGGACGCTACTCACAGAGAGACGGCTGATCATTATGAACGGGTCGAACGGCGGATACACACGTCGTGTGTATTAAACGTCTGTATCTTCACTGCGCTGCATTTTTATCAACTATGATATTCTGGCCATGGGTCACATCTCTGGTCCTGGTCCAGGCTTCGGTCCAGCAGCTCCGTCTCCCACGCTGTTACTCTACCAACTGAAGTTAGTTGCATTCAAAAACTTCTTCTGTTCTTCGCCGTAGTGGCCGCGATAGCAGTTACCCGCGGAAACACTGGTACAAATACAGGTTTGCCCCCTCATACTTATTAATATACAGCTGTGTTAATGAAAAATTAAACTGTAGACATATATCAGAGTGTGGACCGGCGGCCGCTGTGTGGCGGGGCGCGGAGAGTAAGAGGAGAGAGAGTAGGACGAGAGAGCGTAGAAAGATCCAACACAGGCACGGCTTTACAGACGAAATGGGTCATGTAACGCAAAATTAAACCATATCCATATAACAGCATTGCAGCGGATGCGAGGACAGAACAGTGACAGACGCTACTAGCTAACAGACGCTGACTAGCACTGGTCACTGCTGTTGTCTGAAAAAACACAAATGGGACAAAGTGTTGCGTTTACTGGTAAACTGGTAAACCTTGAGACTGACGTATTACCGACTGCTATCTGTTGAGTTTTCCTCCCGTTACTCTGTCCTCTGGGACTGTCTACATCTAGAAACTAAGCTGCACGGGTGCAGTGAACTACTCTGACTGGCTCATGAGCAGACGGCTTTACGGAGCGGGAGATTGGCTTTGCAAAAAACCCGGAGCGCTCTATGAAATGATGCTTTATAAAAATAATCGCTCGATCACGCAAATTTGATTGTGGGAAGTCCAAATCGTGATCGCGATTAAAATTCGATTAATTGTGCAGCCCTACATGTAGGTATATTTAGGTTTACTACATATTTTGGGGCGCCGTTTGTAAAGCGGCTCGTGCTGAAAATAACAACATTTTGTCACATTTAGCTTTAAATAATGTTTAAATAACTGGTATGAAATTTTGAGGGTCACTTTCTTGCACATTTACAACAATATTTGTCAACTTGGAAATATTTAAATAGTTAAATCCAAATATAAATGTTACACCTAAATGTTAAATGTTAAATCTATATGCTAAATCTAAATCTAAATGTTAAATCTAAATCTAAATGTTAAATCTAAATCTAAATGTTAAATCTAATCTAAATCTAAATGTTAAATCTAAATATTAAATCTAAATCTAAATGTTTAAATCTAAATCTAAATCTAAATGTTAAATCTAAATGTTAAATCTAAATCTAAATGTTAATCTAAATCTAAATCTAAATGTTAAATCTAAATATTAAATCTAAATCTAAATGTTAAATCTAAATCTAAATGTTTAAATCAAAATCTAAATGTTAAATCTAAATCTAAATCTAAATGTTAAATCTAATGTTTCGGTGAAACTAAATATTTAGCTAATATGCAAATTAATGTCGGTAACCGGAAGTACCAAAATAAAGCTCGAGGAGGTCAGTGTATGTTTATAGTGTCAAATAACGAATAAAAATCCTCTCATTGGGAGATATGGACTCTTGAACTTGGATAACCGTGAAAATAACTACCTAAAATAATAAACACAGTTGGGGAAAACTGTATTTGAAGAGTACTTTGAGTTTTTAGTGTCACTTTTATGAATGGTGTGGGAATTATAGCCACTATAGCCAGCCACGGGGGGCTCACTTTGACTGGTCTGTCACGTTCGCTTGCATTAAGGTCAGCAAGAGCCTATCCCCCCCGCCCCCGACAAGGCACTGACAAGACACTGCGAAATGTCCAACGAATCAGCGTTAGCCGAGAACATCGGCAGAGCCGTCCTGGTGGCTGAACAAACTTATTCAACAGCGACAGCGACAGCCTCAGGCCACCGCAGGCCACCTCGGTAAGCATGTTTTCCAAATCACGGAGCTAGCAATGTTGTCAAGGCTAACTTAACTAAACTAGCTAACGGTAGCTAGCCAGTAGAGATTTGCTACTACCTTGACAACAAGACAATGCTAGCTCCGTGATTTGGAAAACATGCTTACCGAGGTGGCCTGCGGTGGCCTTGAGGCTGTCGCTGTCGCTGTTGAATAAGTTTGTTCAGCCACCGGGACGGCTCTGCCGATGTTCTCGGCTAACGCTGATTCGTTGGACATTTCGCAGTGTCTTGTCAGTGCCTTGTCGGGGGCGGGCGGGATAGGCTCTTGCTGACCTTAATGCAAGCGAACGTGACAGACCAGTCAAAGTGAGCCCCCCCCGTGGCTGGCTATAGTGGCTATAATTCCCACACCATTCATAAAGTGACACTAAAAACTCAAAGTACTCTTCAAATACAGTTTTCCCCAACTGTGTTTATTATTTAGGTAGTTATTTTCACGGTTTTCCAAGTTCAAGAGTCCATATCTCCCAATGAGAGGATTTTTATTCGTTATTTGACACTATAAACATACACTGACCTCCTCGAGCTTTTATTTTGGTACTTCCGGTTACCGACATTAATTTGCATATTAGCTAAAATTTAGTTTCACCCAAACATTTAGATTTAACATTTAGATTTAGATTTAGATTTAACATTAGATTTAGATTTAACTTTTAGATTTAGATTTAATATTTAGATTTAACATTTAGATTTAGATTTAGATTTAACATTTAGATTTAGATTTAACATTTAGATTTAAATTTAATATTTAGATTTAACATTTAGATTTAGATTTAGATTTAACATTTAGATTTAGTTTAATATTTAGATTTAACATTTAGATTTAGATTTAGATTTAACATTTAGATTTAGATTTAATATTTAGATTTAACATTTAGATTTAGATTTAGATTTAACATTTAGATTTAGATTTAACATTTAGATTTAGATTTAACATTTAGATTTAGATTTAGCATATAGATTAACATTTAACATTTAGGTGTAACATTTAATATATTTAACTATTTAATATTTCCAAGTTGACAAATATTGTTGTAAATGTGCAAGAAAGTGACCCTCAAAATTTCATACCAGTTATTTAAACATTATTTAAAGCTAAATGTGACAAAATGTTGCTGTTATTTTCAGCACGAGCTGCTTTACAAACGGCGCCCCATAGACATTACACCAGCTACGTTGTAAGCGCAATCCCCGCGAAATTCAAGGTCAAAATGACAGCAGCGGTGTCCCCCAATATCACAGCGGTGAGGAACTCCTCTAAAAAAGAACTAATAGCAAGAGGGAGGTCTACGCCAGCCTTAGATGGACTACTGCAGCAAAAGGGACAAAAACTCGTCCGATCGTTTTGAGAGAGAGAGAGAGAAAATATATGTCACCTTGAGTATTTGTCTGAAATCTTAACTTTGCGGAGCACAACTGTCATTGCGGTCTTCAAATTAGCTGGTTTTAGAAGTCCCAAGGTCCGGGTATAATGGAGGGGTTCAGGCTTTTGCGGTTGCTGCCCAGAGACCAGAACAAGTTACCCCCCGATAGCGCACTTACAGATGTGGCTCTTTTTAGGTCCAAACTCAAAACATATCTGTTGAGTCATGCTTTTAATACGGAGCAGTGGTGGGACAGTTTCATTCAGGCAAAAACTAATCCAGAGCGAAAAAAAACAAGAAGAGGGAATCCAAAAACAAGAGCAGAACCAGAAACTTGAGACCACTCAAGGGAAACACAAGACAGGAACTAAACTAGACATAGTTCCGTCTTGTCTAGTTGTAGTTCCCATCTTGCCTATCCGTCTGTCTAGTTGTACTTTCCGTCTTGTCTAGTTTACTTTCCGTCTTGGTGAACAGGAGTCTTGATGGTACGACGTGGAAGATGGTTCTGGTTCTGGTATCGGCGCACGCTTAGTGAACTATGGCATTTTATCACATTTTTTACTCTGACTTTTTATATTTCGACATGCTGTAATAGGACTTTAAAAATATAAATTCTGACACACTATACTATGACTTTTTCACTTAAATAAAAAGTCATAGTACAGCAAAAAAAGTTATAAAAAGTCAGTCATAAAATATTGAAAATAAAAAACTAAAACGAAATACAGACATGAAGTTTTTTCATATAAGTTTCTCCCTCTTTTTAGTATTTTATTTTTCAAATTATTATTTTAACATGTTAACTTTGCTTTTTTGAATTATTTTCTTTAAATTGTAATTATTATAAGTTTTCTTCTCAGAGACAAAGTGAAGACATCAGATCATCTTAATGTTCAGCTTCTTATTTATTGTCTCATCCAGCAGATCCAGAGTAACACACCTCCACACACACATATATCTACATAAGAGTTTCACACCTCCACCAAACATCACCTGGCTGGCCGGAACTGCAAAGATCTGTTTCTACTTTTCATTTTAGACCCATTATCATCCATGCAGTGACCCCCCCCGACCAGACTATAGATGTGTTTCCATTTAAAGATCATGGGTCTTACAGCTGGAGACACATCGGACCCTAACCCTACGTCCTGCTGCAGAGTCCCAGCTGGAGACACATCGGACCCTAACCCTACTTCCTGCTGCAGAGTCCCAGCTGGAGACACATCGGACCCTAACCCTACTTCCTGCTGCAGACGCCCAGCTGGAGACACATCGGACCCTAACCCTACTTCCTGCTGCAGACGCCCAGCTGGAGACACATCGGACCCTAACCCTACTTCCTGCTGCAGAGTCCCAGCTGGAACCACATCAGACTTTTGCTGCGACTGCTCTAACCATCACAGACGGAACAAGATTTACCATCAGCTGGCTTTCTTGTTCTGGTCCAGTTTCAGGAAAAGAAAACCTGTTGTTGATTAAATGCTTAATGAAAGAAAGAGAAAGAGATGAGAAGAGATGAGGTGATGTTCTGCTGGACGTTGGTCCTGGAGACCTACAGCACGGGACGGACCATCATGCTGATGAACTTCAGGGAGTAGTCATAACCTTTCCAGGTGGACCAATCCACTCCAACAGCATAGATAGTCCCGTCAGCCCCCCAGCGATAGACACCGTTGGATTTGCATGGTAACAGGCGTTGTACCAGAACCCACCCAGGTTGATCTGGCACAGTTCACGGAAGCGGCATCCTGGTCTTTGTCGAAGGTGGAGAACTTCATTCCGTTGTGATGACCAGTCAGGGAGTCTCCTACAGAAACACAACAAGTGTATAATCACAACATTATGAGAAAACATAGACCCCGTTTGATTACATGGACTCATGCATTAGTCTCAGTTCTTAGACCAATTCTACTCTCCTTATATATGTGTCCTCTAGGCAATAGTTTTAGGAAACGCTCAATTAACTTTCACTGTTATGAAGCCACCAGAACGCTCGTCAGCGAGTGCCTGGTGGCTGGGTTTGCCACGAGCCCGGCCAGGCACAGCCCGAAGAAGCGACGTGGCACTTCTCCCTCCACCCCGGGCCCACCACCTGTGGGAGGAACCAAAGGGGTCGGTGCGCTGCTACATGGGTTGCAGCGAAGGTCAGGGGCTTTGACGACCAGACCTGGGCGGCAGAGGCTGGCTCTGGGGATGTGGGTGAGTACCACATGGGTGATGATGGAGATACTTGGAGAGGTGTGATTGGGAGGACCGGGTCCCTGATCTAACCAGAGTGGTTGTCTGTTGGTGGACTTCTGTGCTAGTCATGGATTGTCCATAACAAACAGCATGTTCAAACATAGGGTGCTCATAAGTGTGTGTGGTACCAGAGCACCCTAGGCCAAAGGTCAATGGTCGATTTTATAATCGTTTCATCTGATCTGAGGCCGTATGTTTTGGACACTCGGGGAAGAGAGGGGCAGAGCCGTCAACTGATCACCATCTGGTGGTGAGTTGGGTCAGGGGGTGGGGTAAACTCTGGACAGACCTGGTAAGCCCAACGGGTAGTGCGGGTAAATTGGGAAGGTCTGGAGGAGGCCCGTGTCCGAGGGACTTTCAACTCACACCTCCGGCGAGATTTTTGTGCATCCCTGTGGAGGCTGGGGGCATTGAACCTGAGTGGACAATATCAAAGTTTCCATTGCTGAAGCTGCCGGTGAGCTGTGGTCTAAGGGTCCTAGTGCCTCAAGGGCGGTAACTTTCAAACACCCTGGTGGACACCGGTAGTCAGGGAAGCCGTCCGACTGAAGGAGTCTTTCCGGATATATCTGGTAAGGATGACTTCTGGGCGCCTCCCTAGGGAGGTGGTCCAGGCACGTCCAGCTGGGAGGAGGCCTCAGGAAGACCCAGGACTAGGTGGAGAGATTATATCTCCAACCTGGCCTGGGAACGCCCCGGGATCCCCTAGGAGCTGGTTGATGTGGCTCGGGAAAGGGAAGTTTTGGGTCCCCTGCTGGAGCTGTTGCCCCCCGCGACCCGAAACCGGATAAGCGGATGAAGATGGATGGATGTTATGAAGATGACCCATTATAGCTAAGGGAGAGGCAGATGGATGAAACAGTCCAGTTTTCTTTGAGTGTAGATAATAGACAGACATCCTTCTGTCAGAACATAGAGCATGATAACCTCCTCCTATCAGACCATAGAGCATGTTATAGAGAGGTCTAGACCTGCTCTATCTGTAAATTATGAGTGGTCTAGACCTGTTTTATCTGTAAATATAGAGTGGCCTAGACCTGTTTTATCTGTAAATTATAGAGTGGTCTAGACCTGCTCTAGCTGTAAATTATAGAGTGGTCTAGACCTGTTTTATTAGTAAATTATGGAGTGGTCTAGACCTGCTCTAGCTGTAAATTATAGAGTGGTCTAGACCTGTTTTATCAGTAAATTATGGAGTGGTCTAGACCAGCTCTATCTGTAAAGTGTCTCAACATACTTTTGTTAAATTAAATATTATCAATAAAATAACTTGAATTGATTTGAAAGTGGCCTCAAGCGTTCAGGGAGCTGAAGTCTACACAGATAACCCCCCCCCCCCCCCAAGACTAAAGACCACAGCTCTTCTGACCCTGATGAAGATACCCCTCCTGACTAAAGACACATCTCTTCTGACCCTGATGAAGACACCCTCCAGACTAAGAGACACATCTCTTCTGACCCTGATGAAGATACCCCCGCAGACTAAGACCATGTCTTCTGACTGCACCTTAGACCGACTATGTCATCTTAAGACTAGATGATGTGGAGACGTCACCTGCTCCTCCTTGATGAAGCCAGACACCGTCAGTATGAACCCATCACATGGCCCCACGAGAAGGACGTACCGAGCGAACGCTCTGTTTTCCCTGGAAGTCCTCCATCTGGACCAGCAGCTCGGACGGGCGGTTCAGAGTCAGCTGGTAAGGTTTCTCAAGACCTAGACACACAGAGACACACACACACACAGAGACACAGACACACACACACACACAGTTACACACACACACAGACACACACACACACACACACAGCACATGATATAAATGAACAGCATTTTGTGTATTCCTGACCTTTAGTACTAGATGATCAGTGAGTTTTGTGTATTCCTGGCCTTTAGTACTAATGATCAGTGAGTTTAGTGTATTCCTGACCTTTAGTACTTGATGATCAGTGTTTTGTGTATTCCTGACCTTTAGTACTAGATGATCAGTGAGTTTGTGTATTCCTGACCTTTAGTACTTGATGATCAGTGAGTTTTGTGTATTCCTGACCTTTAGTACTAGATGAACAGTAGTTTTGTGTATTCCTGACCTTTAGTACTAGATGAACAGTAGTTTCATGTATTCCTGACTTTAGTACTAGATGAACAGTAGTTTTGTGTATTCCTGACCTATAGTACTAGATGAAACAGTAGTTTCATGTATTCCTGACCTTTAGTACTAGTTGAACAGTAGTTTCATGTATTCCTGACCTTTAGTACTAGATGAACAGTATTTTCATGTATTCCTGACCTTTAGTACTAGATGATCAGGGAGTTTTGTGTATTCCTGGCCTTTAGTACTAGATGATCAGTGAGTTTTGTGTATTCCTGGCCTTTAGTACTAATGATCAGTGAGTTTTGTGTATTCCTGGCCTTTAGTACTAGATGAACAGTAGTTTTGTGTATTCCTGACCTTTAGTACTAGATGAACAGTAGTTTCATGTATTCCTGACCTTTAGTACTAGATGAACAGTAGTTTGTGTATTCCTGACCTTTAGTACTAGATGAACAGTAGTTTTGTGTATTCCTGACCCTTATTACTAGATGAACAGTAGTTCATGTATTCCTGACTTTAGTACTAGATGAACAGTAGTTTTGTGTATTCCTGACCTATAGTACTAGATGACAGTAGTTTCATGTATTCCTGACCTTTAGTACTAGTTGAACAGTAAGTTTTCATGTATTCCTGACCTTTAGTACTAGATGAACAGTAGTTTCATGTATCCTGACCTTTAGTATTAGATGATCAGGAGTTTTGTGTATTCCTGGCCTTTAGTACTAGATGATTAGTGAGTTTTGTGTATTCCTGGCCTTTAGTACTAGATGATCAGTGAGTTTTGTGTATTCCTGCCTTTAGTACTAGATGATCAGTGAGTTAGTGTTTTCCTGACCTGTAGTACTAGATGATCAGTGAGTTTTGTGTATTCCTGACCTTTAGTACTATGAACAGTAGTTTTGTGTATTCCTGACCTTTAGTACTAGATGAACAGTAGTTTCATTTATTCCTGACCTTTAGTACTAGATGAACAGTAGTTTTGTGTATTCCTGACCTATAGTACTAGTTGAACAGTAGTTTCATGTATCCTGACCTTTAGTACTAGATAACCTTAGTTTCATGTATTCCTGACCTTTAGTACTAGATGATCAGGGAGTTTTGTGTATTCCTGACCTTTAGTACTAGATGATCATGAGTTTTGTGTATTCCTGGCCTTTAGTACTAGATGATCAGTGAGTTTAGTGTATTCCTGACCTTTAGTACTAGATGATTAGTGAGTTTTTTGTATTCCTGACCTTTAGTACTAGATGAACATTAGTTTTTGTGTATTCCTGACCTTAGTATTAGATGTACAGTAGTACATGTGTCAAAGTGGATTTTGGACAAATAATGTAAATGCATGAGAATTGCTGTAATGATTTGTTAATGGACTTATGGCATGTGTTTTAGGATTTTAGCGCTTGCATGTTTTTATTCTTTTGTTGCATGCGTAAGTTTATTACAGCTTTTTTATTGCATGAATTTTTGTGTTTTTACCTTTTGACAAGACTGTAGCTCCTCCCTTTTTACTCAGACTTAACGAGCTTGGGAAATACAAGTGAGACCCTGAGCTTAATGAGCAGGTGTGTTTGAGTGGGGCATGAAAA
>NW_022604696.1:0-43104 GCF_008692095.1 Etheostoma spectabile
GGTTGTCTTGTGGTCTCCCATGTGTTATCCTCACTGGAAAGGTGAGTGCACACAGAAGAAATCTCCTCACACATTTGTGTTTTAGACAATCCCATTGATCCTTTGAGGGCATGATACAATGCTGCTGCAATCTATGCTGTAGATTATTTGCATACACACATATACAGTACAGGCAAAACGTTTGAACACCACCTTCTCATTCAATGCGTTTCTGACTATTACATGTAGATTATCACTGAAGGCCTCACAACTATGAATGAACACATGTGGCATTATGTACTTAACAAAAAACTGTGAAATAACTGAAAACATGTCTTATATTCTAGTTCTCCAAAGTAGCCCCCCCTTTGCTCTTTGATAGTGCTGCAAACCCTTGGTGTTCTCTCAGTGAGCTTCATGAGGTAGTCACCTGAAATGGTTCCACTTCACAGGTGGGCATTTTCAGAGTTAATTAGTGGACTTCTTTTCTGCCTTATAATGTAAATGTGCTGTATTTATAAAGCGCTTTCCAGTCTTAACAACTGCTCAAAGCGCTTTTACATCTACAGGAACATTCACACACTGTGGCCCGGGCTGCCGTACAAGGTGCCACCTGCTCATCAATAAACATTCATACACACGCAGCACCGGGGGCAACTCGTGTCTTGCCCAAGGACACTTCGACAATGACTGCAGGGGCGGGGATCGAACCACAACCTTGCAATTCGCAGCAACCGCTCTCTACCACTGAGCCACAGCCGCCCCACAGGAGTTGGGACCATCAGTTTGTTGTGCAGAAGTCAGGATAATACACAGCCGACAGCCCTATTAGACAACTGTTACAATTCATATTATGGCAAGAGCAAATCAGCTAAGTGAAGAGAAACGAGTGCCATTATTACTTTAAGAAATGAAGGTCAGTCAGTCCGGAAATTAGAATTTTCCCCAAGTGCAGGGGCTAAAACCATCAAGCGCTACAACCTGGGGCTCACATGAGACCCCCCAGGAAAGGAAGACCAAGAGTCACCTCTGCTGCTGAGGATAATAGTTCATCTGAGTCACCAGCCTCAGAAATCACAAGTTAACAGTAGCTCAGATATAGAGACCAGATGAATACCACACAGAGTTCTAGCAGCAGACATATCTCTAGAACAACTGTTAAGAGGAGACTGAATCAGGCCTTCATGGTCAATAGTAGCTAGGAAACCACTGCTAAGGACGCAACAAGCAAATAGATTTGTTTGGGCCAAGTAACACAAGGAATGGACATTAGACCAGTGGAAATCTGCTTTGGTCTGATGAGTCAATTCCAAGTTTGAGATCTTTGTAAGACGAGAAAAGGTGACCGGATGGGTTCTACATGCCTGGTTCCCACCGTGAAGCATGGAGGAGGAGTGTGATGGTGTGGGGTGCTTTGCTGGTGACACGTGTGGGGATTTATTCAAAATTGAAGGCATACTGAACCAGCATGGCTACCACAGCATCCTGCAGCGACATTCCATCCCATCCGGTCTGCGTTTGTTGGACCATCATTTATTTTTCAACAGGACAATGACCCAAACACTCCTCCAGGCTCTGTAAGGGCTATTGGACCAAGAAGGAGAGTGATGGAGTGCTGTGCCTCCACAGTCACCAGACCTGAACCTAATCCAGATTGTTTGGGGAGAGATGGACCGCAGAGTGAAGGGAAAAGGGCCGACAGTGCTGAGCCTTCTGGAAACTCCTTCAAGACTGTTGGGAAACCATTTCAGGTGACTACCATTCAAGAGAATGCCAAGAGTGTGCAAAGCAGTAATCAGAGCAAAGGGGGGGGTACTATGAAGAAACTAGATATAAGACATGTTTTCAGTTATTTCACATTCACACTTTTTTGTTCAGGGTATGTACAGCAATCCTTTAGTTAAATTTACTACTTTTTATACCTTTTTTACTACCTTCAGAATTTTTTTTAAAACCATCACGACAATGAATTGCAAGTGTTAATCAGCAACCTTCTATTATTTACACAGATTTTTGACATTTATAACATACATAAATGAATAGATTTAGAGACAACATATCATTAACAACATATTGCACATATTTATTTCACTTATTTAATAAAAGAAAAACAAACTACATAATGTGCTATGGAGAGAATGGATAGTTCCAGCAGAACTGCTGGCATTCACTGCAATTTGATGCATACAAAATGGCATCTTCTTACCACAAGTGAATGCCTTTGCGATGTCAGAGTCGGGAACATTTCTTTGAACAGCTCTGAAATTCCTTCATTTGAGTTAATGAGTGGTGTTTAACCGCAGTGTTCAGACACCACAGAGCCTCCGCGCGCAGTGTTGGTGTGGCGCCCATGGCCGTCCGGAGGTCAGCAGCGTTGCTGGAGCCGTAGCGTTGGCCAGGAGGCCTAAAGTGGCACTAATTTGCGGCGGTGGTGGTGGAGGTGCAGCCGCACAGACAGCTGAGATTGGTCGAATAATTAACTGCTCTCTCCCGAGCCGCGCATTCCTTTTTATGTTTAGTGGATTGCACATGCGACCGAAGTGCGTTAGCTCCCATCCAGTTGACATTGATGTTTTTTTTACACACCGAACAATAAGCCTGCCTGTTATTCCCTACTACAGGCCTGAGCCAGTCCTTAACCCGTTTGCGCCGGATGCTTCGCGACGACACATCTACCGCCGGGTACTGCGTTGCGCAACTCTGACCCTCCTGCCGGCTGCTGCGTGGCGCAGCATTTTGTACTGGTCGGTCGGTCTTTCCATGACGCGTGCGGCAGAGAACGCACTGTCATTGGTTCAAATACACATGAGGCGGGTCTTGTTGGCTATTTCAAGCCATGTGACCACCAAAATGTACCGTAGTTTGCTGAAAATCACGTCAATCAACCAGACAAACATGTGCGTTTGTTTATGAAGTTTTGAGAGACGATGAGAAACGGCTCCGACAGAGGAAGTGGTAGATTATGATGAAGACATCCTCCCTCCCAAACTCCTCACTATCTTCCCCTCAACGTCCCCCCCCCTCGCTGTCTAATCCTCCTCTGATTGCCTCGTAGCCGTTTTCTCGCTCGTCTCTCAAACATTCATAACAAACGCACATGTACGTCTGGTTGATTGACGTGATTTTCAGCAAACTACGGTACATTTTGGTGGTCACATGGCCAACAAGACCCACCTCATGTGTATTTGAACCAATGACGTTCTCTGCTGCACACGTCATGAAAAGACCCAAATACAAACGCTGCGCCACGCAGCAGCCGGCAGGAGGTTCAGAGTTGCGCAACGCAGTACCCAGCGGTATCCGGCGCAAACGGTTAATCTTGGTTGTTCACCCAGCTATCAGAAAACTTGCATTTGCCCATTAAAAGATGACGATGGTTGTCCAGTCGTTGAAGATATGGCTTGAAGCAAGTCTAAAATAAAACGTAAGCCAGCCACTTCTGTTGAGCGCGCAGTGTTCTGAGATGTCGAACGACCACTGAATATGACGTCAGCATCAAACATCGACGGAGACGAAAGATCTTTGATTATGTCCCAGACACGCCAAAGCCCATATTTAAACGGACTAACGCCAACGCAGGATAGAATTTCAATCAGAATAGGACACCTGATAGTCTGAAAAAAATAACACCTAATTTAAAAAAATAATACCTCTGAGACTACATTTAACACTTTTAATGGCCTTAAATTTGACAATTTTGATTTATCACTTTTTAATACTTTTTAAAACCCCGCGGACACCCTGTTGTTAAATTCATAATTCCACATGTGTTCATTCATAGTTTTGATGCCTTCAGTGATAATCTACAATGTAAATAGTCTTGAAAATAAAGGAAATGCATTGAGTTGTATGATAATGATATATATGCACACAGTGTATCAGGACCAAGAACCCAAGTATTAATATTCTAGACTCATACTTACTCTGAGAACCCCTTCCATTTCAGCAGAAACTCTACTCTTCCCTCCACCACTCTGCGGTCCAAAACCTCCTCCACCTCATACTCCTCTTCCCCTGCTTTTCCTCCTTCACTGCTGCAGGCTCCTCCTCCTCTTCCTCTTTCACTGCTGCAGGCTCCTCCTCCTCTCTCTTGCCCTTCTTTCCTGCTCCGGTCGCCAGCTTGCCGTCTTCTGAAGGTGCTTTTGTAGACCCAAGGAGGGGGGGACATGCAGAGATAATATTACAAGGGTAAGAAGAACTAATGGGGTGTGAGTGAATTTTCGTTGACCATGTTTTACTAGATTAAAATCTTCTGTTTGAATGGAGAAAATGCAAGGGCTGATGAGGGACCAATCCATAGGACTCCAGAGTGTCAGTATCTCCTACATTCAGACTGGAAGAACTACTAAAATGTAAGGCCCAAAAGTCATTAACTGGAGCTACAAGCTACATGCACAGTAGTCTGGACCAACCACACTTCATTTAGCAGAACATCTCCAGATGTTCCTGTGTAAAAATGGAAAGTTCAGAAAGATTTTTGATGGTGCAACAAGGCAGGCCTGGTCACTTCTTTAAGGGAATCAGTGTAAAGATTCCCAAAGAATATGTTAACGCCATCTTATATCTAACTGGGATGTTTTGAGAGAGTGATTGGAGCAGGATTGCTGAGGACGAAGTAATGTTACACAGACTGATAAGCCATGGATGCAGCACATTGAAATAGTGTGTGTGTGTGTGTGTCTGCTCTCTGTCAACATGCACATGTGTTTCTTCTATCAGGGTGAACAGTTCCTTCCTGAGACTATGTAGCAGAGCCAAAGTCGCTGCATCCAGAGTTTAGCCCCGCCCACGACTATTCTGATTGGTTAAAAGAAAACAAACAAGCCAGAGCGTTTCTTCTACAGTAAAATAACAAAGCAAAAAATCCCAGTTAAAGCTGTTTTAACTTTAATAAATGGAAACATCTTTCAAAGAGACAACGAGGAATCCTGTTAAATAATCCTGATTTCATAGAAACCAAAGTAATTGGGATTCATATCTCTTTCCCTAACGTACGACACAGAAAAGCTTCAAATGATCACATTTCAGAAACATAAAAATCAGCAATTGTGTGTTTGTTATAAAGAAGATATATTTCAGGCAACGCATTAAAGCTCGGTCTATTTGCTGGATTGTTCCAAGGTAACTGTTGGTAGCTAACGTTAGCAGATAAGCCCGTTGACAGTGTTGAGATATGAAAAGTTAAAAACAATGTATTTATGAATGTTAACTAGCATGTTAGTTAGCAGTAATTAGCCTGTGTCTATGATAATTTTAACTAGCATGTTAGTTAGCAGTAATTAGCCTGTGCCTATTTTAATGTTAACTAGCATGTTAGTTAGCAGTAATTAGCCTGTGCCTATGTTAATGTTAACTAGCATGTTAGTTAGCAGTAATTAGCCTGTGCCTATGTTAATGTTAACTAGCATGTTAGTTAGCAGTAATTACGTACATACCGTTACAACTTTCAGACAGGTTGCTCACGTCACATTTACGTCGTCAAGCTCAGTTGGAGACTGCGCAGTAACGCTCAGCATCACCGGGAAAGAGCTTCTAATAGACTTCACTGGTCTCTGTCCAGAGCAACGGGACCTGTTGGTCCACTTCTTTAACTGTCTATGGTTTCACTCACTCACTTAAACAACTACTAACTGGCTCTATTAGCCTACAAGCTAATGCTAGCTTGTAGGCTAATAGAGCCAGTTAGGTCAGTTGGGTCAGTGTTTTCTTTCTTTCATTCCTATTTTAGGTCTGTCAGTCACAGTGAACACCGGGGACATTTCCGGGACAGGTCACCAAACCGGGGACTGTTTCCGGAAACCGGGGACATCTGGTCACCCTCCACAAGGACTTTAGCTTGTGCTACACTAACTGCTAACGATGCTAACGATGCTAGCGGGCTAACGATGCTAACAGCCGTTGGTATCATAACTTTTACCAACTGTATGGATGTAAAACAATACTAACACACACACACACATGTGTATGTTTTCCATATGTTTACATATGGAAATGAAAAAAAGTACACATAGTTTTCCATATATTTACATATGGAAATGGATGAATATATGATGTTTACCTTCTGTCCGGTTCAGTGAGTCAGCGTTATAAAGATAACTGATTCTCTTCATCATCACGGATAACGGTCGTTCTCCACGTCACCGCCGAAGGCCCGCCCCTCTGCCCTCACATCGAAAGCTGATTGGACGGGAAGTTAACAGCAACCAATAGAATTAAAGTAGGTCAACAGATTTAAAAACTGTATTTTTACTGTAACACTGAACACATTCAATAAATTATTTAACGGTTACAAAAAACACAACGGAAAAACTACAAAATAATATGTATATAGAGTATACATAATTAAATCAACCTGACGTGGTAGTAATAACAATAACTGAACTTTTCTTTCATAAACATTATTTTAATATTTAAAATCCTGAAAATGTAGAAAGTAAGTGTGTGTGTGTGTGGGGTGTGTGTGTGTGTGTGTGTGTGTGTGTGTGTGTATGTGTGTGTGTGTGTTTGTATGTGTTAATATCGTGAGTACATTTCTTGACTTATGATTGTATGAAATTATGGTTTAAGTAATGATAAATGTTTATATTAACTCAATGTTCACATCACTCCACTTTGAAAGTCTTTACACTGTTTTCCTGCCCCTTAAAGAATGTATTTCAAAATACTACTGCATACAGAACCACAGGGGATAGATTTCAGGTTGAAATATACACAAGTTATACTTTAAATATCAACATAGTATTAAAATTAAAAATGGGCGTGTACAGAGAGGGATAATAGGCTGATTCACATGTGCACACTTGTAGGTAATATGTGATTTATGAACAATATTACATAGATGAGCATGCACACGGTTTTAAAATCTGATTTATTTTTGGCTTTTGGGTGTATGTACACTTTCAGCAAGGATCCTAACTGCAGTTTTATAAATGAGACCCCAGATTATTTACATTGATTATGGTGGAGATATGCTGCTCTATACACGTTAAAAGTGGTGATTATTTACATGGATTATGGTGGAGATATGCTGGCTCTATACACGCTAAAAGTAGTGATTATTTACATGGAGTCTGGTGGAGATATGCTGCTCTACACACGCTACAAGTAGTGATTATTTACATGGAGTCTGGTGGAGATATGCTGCTCTATACACGCTAAAAGTAGTGATTATTTACATGGAGTCTGGTGGAGATATGCTGCTCTATACAAGCTAAAAGTAGTGATTATTTACATGGAGTCTGGTGGAGATATGCTGCTCTATACACGCTAAAAGTAGTGATTATTTACATGGAGTCTGGTGGAGTTATCTGCTCTATACACGCTAAAAGTAGTGATTATTTACATGACCTGAAGGCGGCGGCCTTCTGTCTTTTAGACTTTTAATCTGAAAAGCCCTGACTTAAGGTAAACCGGAAGTTTGGGGCTGGCGGCGGGATAGCTGTGTTTTGTTTGCTGCTGAGTTCCTAAGTGTTTTTTTCGGAGACAGAGCTCCAGGTGAACCTGCACGTGTTCAGGTAAATATCTTAATAAGTGCTCTGTTACACGGCAGCCAGAGTGCGTGCGAACAATAAGCGAATAGAAGCCCGAGCGGCGCATGCGTTAACACGCTAGGCTAGCTCCGTTGTTAGCTCCGCAATTAGTTTCTTGGCTAACTGCTAGCTCCGCTATTGCTTCATGACTAACTGCTAGCTCCTCTGCTAGCTCCGCAGTTACCTTCGTGGCTATAGCTTCTAGCTCTGCTGTTAGCCACGGAGCTAACGTCTAGCTCCGCTGTTAGCTTTGTGGATAACTACTAGCTCCGCCGTTAGCTTCGTGGCTAACTACTAGCTCCGCTATTAGCTTCGTGGCTAACTGCTAGCGTTAAAGTCTCATCTCTCTTCTAATTTGTGCTGTGTTTGTCTGATTTAACGTATCTTTCTTCCGTGTTTTTAGTCAGTTTGAGAGGAGTTTTTATATGCTAGCAGCCTCGGACTCGGCTTGTTTCTTAAAGCATTAATTCTTTTACTGTGAAATTCACTTCTACAGTACTTCTTTTTCATAAAGAAAATCCTGAATAGTCCAAATTTTACAAGAAACTGGAAAAAAATCATAATCAAGTATAAAGAGTACATAAAAAAAATCCAAAGTTTGTTATATTTAAGAGAGTGCACTATATGTGTGAATATGTGTGTCATTATGTTTTATGTTTGCCACTAAATGTTCCTTCGGGATGAATAAGTATATATCTATCTATAGTATCTATCTATCGTATCCACTATCTATCTACTATCTTCTATCTATCTATCTATCTATCTATATATATGTCTATCTATATCTATATATCTATCTATCTATAGTTATCTATCTATCTAAAAGTACATTCAACCAATACTACGTTTCCTCCAGTCATTATGAATGCAGAACTCTGAGTTAGTGCTGCTCAATTATGGCCAAAATGATAATCATCACGTACATCACGTACACTTATGAGCACCCTATGTTTGAACATGGTGTTTGTTAAGGACAATCCATGACTAACACAGAAGTCCAACAACAGACAACCACTCTGGTTCAGATCCGGCTGGCCGTTCCTCCGATCAAGCCTCTCCAAGTATCTCCACCATTGCCTACGTGTGCGTTGAAGTCCCCCAGCAGAACTATGGAGTACTGGAGCCCCATAGAGAACTCTATTCAAGGTCTCCAAGAAGGCAGAATATTCCAAACTCTTGTTTTGGTGCATATGCACAAACAACTGTCAAAGTTTTCCAATAAGTCCAGTAATGTGGAAAAAATAATGTTCCTTAATAAAATTGATGAGTGGTCCCTGTCCCACATACCCCCCGGCCATAGTTACACAAGCACACCCAACTTGTGCCATATTTTCCCAGCACATCCTCTGTTTCCCCAAGCACTCTTTACCTAATACCCAATAATACAATACACAAATCTATCAATCTTTATTTTAAAAAGAATGCTATCCCATTGTTAGTACACGTGAGTGTCCTAGTCTAAAGCCTCCTGTCCACTATCTTGTCGGGATCATTTGGATGCAGCCTGGGCCCTTCACCAGGCGAGGTCTCTGTTACTGAAGCTTCTAGTAATGAACCCATTTTCAAACCAATTCCTCTAAGTGGTTCAGTGCTTCACCAAAGCGTCATTTGCCCTTCACTATCAACACCTAGTTTCTTTACTTTGTAATGCCTTATGTCTACTGTAATGATGTAAATTGAGCCATAATTCCTTTTTATTTATACCTTTGCTTTTCCTACTGTGACATGTCAAAATGTCAAAAGGTGTATTGTTTGAAAGCCCATCTCTACACATCCATGTTCCACTCCCACAGGTGGTTTGACACATGCTAGTTGTCCCTTAAATTCACAATTGTAATTTATTGGTGTTTATCTGTGTTTAAAAAATACAGAAGAAATCGGTGAAGTTAACAGGAAAATGTTTGTTAATTTACAGATTTTGTTTTTTAGTGTGTCAAGTCCTGACCATTCCCTGACCAGGAATTGAACCCGGGCCACGGTGGTGAGAGCACCGAATCCTAGCCACTAGACCATCAGGGAGTCACATCTATCAAATTTATCTTTGTAGATGTGAGTTTCCTTTTCACTTACTGGAATGACTCATATTGTTTTAGGCGAGGAATGGTTCCTGGCTAGAGCTTCCGAAGGCAGGACATGACAGATTGCACTAAAATGTCAAAATTTGGACCTGAATCCAACAATAACATACTTGACACTCACATACATGGTTTTCAGGTTACAAATGTTGGTCAGGGGTTTAGTTACTGCTTGAAAAAAGGGAAAGGTCATGTTTTTTATTGCAAATTCCAGCACATTTCTAAAACTATTCTTTAAAATATGTTCATTTACCATTCAAAACAAAAGTACAATCATAAACAAATACTACTTAGATATTATTATGACTGAAAACTGTGAGATATATTCTGACAAAACTACTCTGGCAGATGTAGTAGTGTCAATGTTGCCTTGGTAAATAATTAGCAGCTGGTAGATAAATCTCCCCATCAGGAAATCAAACCCCAGTCTTCCATGTGACAGGCGGAGGCGGTCATCCAAAGTTTACGTAGTATAGTGGTTTCGCGTTGGAACAAGTTGCACTATTTGAAATATGCCTTTGAGATACAAGAACTTCTTCACTTGGGACAGCCACTGACTCCCAACTTGATGGGAGCAATCTTGCGCTTTCAGATTAGGAGGGGCTGACTTTCATCCCGACTGCTTGACACTGGACTTTAATCTGCCCCAGTGGGCACTATAGATTACTGCCTGATGAAGCCAACAGAACCACATCATCTGCAAAGAGCATTAAAGGAACTCTAAGGTGCCCAGACTTGACACTCTCCCACCTCCTGCTGCGCCTTGAGACGTGTTGTTCATGTCCAGGAGTTGTGCTCTTTCCATCGCTTGATGTGAATATTCACATTTAGGGGTCAGGAGTTCTCCTCCCATGTTGAACACAGCCTGAGCCAAGGCCCGCTTTCCCCTCATGAATAGTCCAACACGTTTGCTGGGACTTCCTCGAGTCCTAAGCTGGTAGAAAAATCTCCCCGTCGGGGAATCGAACCCCGATCTTCCACGTGACAGGCGGAGATACTGTCCATTATACTAACGAGGAACGGCCAAGCTCTATTTTTGGCACATCAATCAATAGGTGGCGCTATTCCATTATTTATGCCACAGTAAATACATGTAGGTAGTGCTGCACGATTATGGCCAAAATGATAATCGCGATTATTTTGATCAAAATTTTGATCGCGATTATTCTCACGATTATTTGTTGATTTTAACCAAAACAAATTTTATTGTCACATAGGCTATTTATAACTGCGAGAGGGAGTGTGATGGACGCTACTCACAGAGAGACGGCTGATCATTATGAACGGGTCGAACGGCGGATACACACGTCGTGTGTATTAAACGTCTGTATCTTCACTGCGCTGCATTTTTATCAACTATGATATTCTGGCCATGGGTCACATCTCTGGTCCTGGTCCAGGCTTCGGTCCAGCAGCTCCGTCTCCCACGCTGTTACTCTACCAACTGAAGTTAGTTGCATTCAAAAACTTCTTCTGTTCTTCGCCGTAGTGGCCGCGATAGCAGTTACCCGCGGAAACACTGGTACAAATACAGGTTTGCCCCCTCATACTTATTAATATACAGCTGTGTTAATGAAAAATTAAACTGTAGACATATATCAGAAGTGTGGACCGGCGGCCGCTGTGTGGCGGGGCGCGGAGAGTAAGAGGAGAGAGAGTAGGACGAGAGAGCGTAGAAAGATCCAACACAGGCACGGCTTTACAGACGAAATGGGTCATGTAACGCAAAATTAAACCATATCCATATAAACAGCATTGCAGCGGATGCGAGGACAGAACAGTGACAGACGCTACTAGCTAACAGACGCTGACTAGCACTGGTCACTGCTGTTGTCTGAAAAACACAAATGGGACAAAGTGTTGCGTTTACTGGTAAACTGGTAAACCTTGAGACTGACGTATTACCGACTGCTATCTGTTGAGTTTTCCTCCCGTTACTCTGTCCTCTGGGACTGTCTACATCTAGAAACTAAGCTGCACGGGGTGCAGTGAACTACTCTGACTGGCTCATGAGCAGACGGCTTTACGGAGCGGGAGATTGGCTTTGCAAAAAACCCGGAGCGCTCTATGAAATGATGCTTTATAAAAAATAATCGCTCGATCACGCAAATTTGATTGTGGGAAGTCCAAATCGTGATCGCGATTAAAATTCGATTAATTGTGCAGCCCTACATGTAGGTATATTTAGGTTTACTACATATTTATGGGGCGCCGTTTGTAAAGCGGCTCGTGCTGAAAATAACAACATTTGTCACATTTAGCTTTAATAATGTTTAAATAACTGGTATGAAATTTTGAGGGTCACTTTCTTGCACATTTACAACAATATTTGTCAACTTGGAAATATTTTAAATAGTTAAATCCAAATATTAAATGTTACACCTAAATGTTAAATGTTAAATCTATATGCTAAATCTAAATCTAAATGTTAAATCTAAATCTAAATGTTAAATCTAAATCTAAATGTTAAATCTAAATCTAAATCTAAATGTTAAATCTAAATATTAAATCTAAATCTAAATGTTAAATCTAAATCTAAATCTAAATGTTAAATCTAAATGTTAAATCTAAATCTAAATGTTAAATCTAATCTAAATCTAAATGTTAAATCTAAATATTAAATCTAAATCTAAATGTTAAATCTAAATCTAAATGTTAAATCTAAATCTAAATGTTAAATCTAAATATTAAATCTAAATCTAAATGTTAAATCTAAATCTAAATGTTAAATCTAAATCTAAATCTAAATGTTAAATCTAAATGTTCGGGTGAAACTAAATATTTAGCTAATATGCAAATTAATGTCGGTAACCGGAAGTACCAAAATAAAAGCTCGAGGAGGTCAGTGTATGTTATAGTGTCAAATAACGAATAAAAATCCTCTCATTGGGAGATATGGACTCTTGAACTTGGATAACCGTGAAAATAACTACCTAAAATAATAAACACAGTTGGGGAAAACTGTATTTGAAGAGTACTTTGAGTTTTTAGTGTCACTTTTATGAATGGTGTGGGAATTATAGCCACTATAGCCAGCCACGGGGGGGCTCACTTTGACTGGTCTGTCACGTTCGCTTGCATTAAGGTCAGCAAGAGCCTATCCCCGCCCGCCCCCGACAAGGCACTGACAAGACACTGCGAAATGTCCAACGAATCAGCGTTAGCCGAGAACATCGGCAGAGCCGTCCTGGTGGCTGAACAAACTTATTCAACAGCGACAGCGACAGCCTCAGGGCCACCGCAGGCCACCTCGGTAAGCATGTTTTCCAAATCACGGAGCTAGCAATGTTGTCAAGGCTAACTTAACTAAACTAGCTAACGGTAGCTAGCCAGTAGAGATTTGCTACTACCTTGACAACAAGACAATGCTAGCTCCGTGATTTGGAAAACATGCTTACCGAGGTGGCCTGCGGTGGCCTTGAGGCTGTCGCTGTCGCTGTTGAATAAGTTTGTTCAGCCACCGGGACGGCTCTGCCGATGTTCTCGGCTAACGCTGATTCGTTGGACATTTCGCAGTGTCTTGTCAGTGTCTTGTCGGGGGCGGGCGGGGATAGGCTCTTGCTGACCTTAATGCAAGCGAACGTGACAGACCAGTCAAAGTGAGCCCCCCCCGTGGCTGGCTATAGTGGCTATAATTCCCACACCATTCATAAAAGTGACACTAAAAACTCAAAGTACTCTTCAAATACAGTTTTCCCCAACTGTGTTTATTATTTTAGGTAGTTATTTTCACGGTTTTCCAAGTTCAAGAGTCCATATCTCCCAATGAGAGGATTTTTATTCGTTATTTGACACTATAAACATACACTGACCTCCTCGAGCTTTTATTTTGGTACTTCCGGTTACCGACATTAATTTGCATATTAGCTAAATATTTAGTTTCACCCAAAACATTTAGATTTAACATTTAGATTTAGATTTAGATTTAACATTTAGATTTAGATTTAACTTTTAGATTTAGATTTAATATTTAGATTTAACATTTAGATTTAGATTTAGATTTAACATTTAGATTTAGATTTAACATTTAGATTTAAATTTAATATTTAGATTTAACATTTAGATTTAGATTTAGATTTAACATTTAGATTTAGTTTTAATATTTAGATTTAACATTTAGATTTAGATTTAGATTTAACATTTAGATTTAGATTTAATATTTAGATTTAACATTTAGATTTAGATTTAGATTTAACATTTAGATTTAGATTTAACATTTAGATTTAGATTTAACATTTAGATTTAGATTTAGCATATAGATTTAACATTTAACATTTAGGTGTAACATTTAATATTTGGATTTAACTATTTAAAATATTTCCAAGTTGACAAATATTGTTGTAAATGTGCAAGAAAGTGACCCTCAAAATTTCATACCAGTTATTTAAACATTATTTAAAGCTAAATGTGACAAAATGTTGCTGTTATTTTCAGCACGAGCTGCTTTACAAACGGCGCCCCATAGACATTACACCAGCTACGTTGTAAGCGCAATCCCCGCGAAATTCAAGGTCAAAATGACAGCAGCGGTGTCCCCCAATATCACAGCGGTGAGGAACTCCTCTAAAAAAGAACTAATAGCAAGAGGGAGGTCTACGCCAGCCTTAGATGGACTACTGCAGCAAAAGGGACAAAAACTCGTCCGATCGTTTTGAGAGAGAGAGAGAGAAAATATATGTCACCTTGAGTATTTGTCTGAAATCTTAACTTTGCGGGAGCACAACTGTCATTGCGGTCTTCAAATTAGCTGGTTTTAGAAGTCCCAAGGTCCGGGTATAAATGGAGGGGGGTTCAGGCTTTTGCGGTTGCTGCCCAGAGACCAGGAACAAGTTACCCCCCGATATTCGCACTTACAGATGTGGCTCTTTTTAGGTCCAAACTCAAAACATATCTGTTGAGTCATGCTTTTAATACGGAGCAGTGGTGGGACAGTTTCATTCAGGCAAAAACTAATCCAGAGCGAAAAAAAACAAGAAGAGGGAATCCAAAAAACAAGAGCAGAACCAGAAACTTGAGACCACTCAAGGGAAAACACAAGACAGGAACTAAAACTAGACATAGTTACCGTCTTGTCTAGTTGTAGTTCCCATCTTGCCTAGTTGTACTTTCCGTCTTGTCTAGTTGTACTTTCCGTCTTGGTGAACAGGAGTCTTGATGGTACGACGTGGAAGATGGTTCTGGTTCTGGTATCGGCGCACGCTTAGTGAACTATGGCATTTTATCACATTTTTTACTCTGACTTTTTATATTTCGACATGCTGTAATAGGACTTTAAAAAATATAAATTCTGACACACTATACTATGACTTTTTCACTTAAATAAAAAGTCATAGTACAGCAAAAAAAGTTATAAAAAGTCAGTCATAAAAATGATATTGAAAATAAAAAACTAAAACGAAATACAGACATGAAGTTTTTTCATATAAGTTTCTCCCTCTTTTTAGTATTTTATATTTTCAAATTATTATTTTAACATGTTAACTTTGCTTTTTTGAATTATTTTCTTTTAAATTGTAATTATTATAAGTTTTCTTCTCAGGAGACAAAGTGAAGACATCAGATGATATTAATGCTCAGCTTATTATTTATTGTCTCATCAAGCAGATACAGATTCACACCTCCATACACATATATATATCTACATAAGAGTTTCACACCTCCACCAAACATCACCTGGCTGGCCGGAACTGCAAAGATCTGTTTCTACTTTTCATTTTAGACCCATGTTATCATCCATGCAGTGACCACCCCTGACCAGACTATATATGTGTTTCCATTTAAAGATCATGGGTTTTTCATCTGGAGACACATCGGACCCTAACCCTACTTCCTGCTGCAGACGCCCAGCTGGAGTCACATCAGACCCTAACCCTACTTCCTGCTGCAGACTCCCAGCTGGAGACACATCAGACTCTAACCCTACTTCCTGCTGCAGACGCCCAGCTGGAGACACATTGGACCCTAACCCTACTTCCTGCTGCAGACGCCCAGCTGGAGACACATTGGACCCTAACCCTACTTCCTGCTGCAGATGCCCAGCTGGAACCACATCAGACTTTTGCTGCGACTGCTCTAACCATCACAGACGGAAACAAGATTTACCATCAGCTGGCTTTCTTGTTCTGGGTCCAGTTTCAGGAAAAGAAAACCTGTTGTTGATTAAATGCTTAATGAAAGAAAGAGAAAGAGATGAGAAGAGATGAGGTGATGTTCTGCTGGACGTTGGTCCTGGAGACCTACAGCACGGGACGGACCATCATGCTGATGAACTTCAGGGAGTAGTCATAACCTTTCCAGGTGGACCAATCCACTCCAACAGCATAGATAGTCCCGTCAGCCCCCCAGCGATAGACACCGTTGGGATTTGCATGGTAACAGGCGTTGTACCAGAACCCACCCAGGTGTGATCTGGCACAGTTCACGGAAGCGGCATCCTGGTCTTTGTCGAAGGTGGAGAACTTCATTCCGTTGTGATGACCAGTCAGGGAGTCTCCTACAGAAACACAACAAGTGTATAATCACAACATTATGAGAAAACATAGACACCCGTTTGATTACATGGACTCATGCATTAGTCTCAGTTCTTAGACCAATTCTACTCTCCTTATATATGTGTCCTCTAGGCAATAGTTTTAGGAAACGCTCAATTAACTTTCACTGTTATGAAGCCACCAGACGCTCGTCAGCGAGTGCCTGGTGGCTGGGTTTGCCACGGAGCCCGGCCAGGCACAGCCCGAAGAAGCGACGTGGCACTTCTCCCTCCAGCCCATGGGCCCACCACCTGTGGGAGGAACCAAAGGGGTCGGGTGCGCTGCTACATGGGTTGCAGCGAAGGTCAGGGGCTTTGACGGACCAGACCTGGGCGGCAGAGGCTGGCTCTGGGGATGTGGGTGAGTACACACATGGGTGATGATGGAGATACTTGGAGAGGTGTGATTGGGAGGACCGGGTCCCTGATCTAAACCAGAGTGGTTGTCTGTTGGTGGACTTCTGTGCTAGTCATGGATTGTCCATAACAAACAGCATGTTCAAACATAGGGTGCTCATAAGTGTGTGTGGTACCAGAGCACCCTAGGCCAAAGGTCAATGGTCGATTTTATAATCGTTTCATCTGATCTGAGGCCGTATGTTTTGGACACTCGGGGGAAGAGAGGGGCAGAGCCGTCAACTGATCACCATCTGGTGGTGAGTTGGGTCAGGGGGTGGGGTAAGACTCTGGACAGACCTGGTAAGCCCAAACGGGTAGTGCGGGTAAATTGGGAAGGTCTGGAGGAGGCCCGTGTCCGAGGGACTTTCAACTCACACCTCCGGCGGAGATTTTTGTGCATCCCTGTGGAGGCTGGGGGCATTGAACCTGAGTGGACAATATTCAAAGTTTCCATTGCTGAAGCTGCGGCGGTGAGCTGTGGTCTAAGGGTCTTAGGTGCCTCAAGGGGCGGTAACTTTCAAACACCCTGGTGGACACCGGTAGTCAGGGAAGCCGTCCGACTGAAGGAGTCTTTCCGGGATATATCTGGTAAGGATGACTTCTGGGCGCCTCCCTAGGGAGGTGGTCCAGGCACGTCCAGCTGGGAGGAGGCCTCAGGGAAGACCCAGGACTAGGTGGAGAGATTATATCTCCAACCTGGCCTGGGAACGCCCCGGGATCCCCTAGTCGGAGCTGGTTGATGTGGCTCGGGAAAGGGAAGTTTGGGGTCCCCTGCTGGAGCTGTTGCCCCCGCGACCCGAAACCGGATAAGCGGATGAAGATGGATGGATGTTATGAAGATGACACCATTATATCTAAGGGAGAGGCAGGATGGATGAAACAGTCCAGTTTTCTTTGAGTGTAATGATAATAGACAGACATCCTTCTGTCAGAACATAGAGCATGATAACCTCCTCCTATCAGACCATAGAGCATGTTATAGAGAGGTCTAGACCTGCTCTATCTGTAAATTATAGAGTGGTCTAGACCTGTTTTATCTGTAAATTATAGAGTGGCCTAGACCTGTTTTATCTGTAAATTATAGAGTGGTCTAGACCTGCTCTAGCTGTAAATTATAGAGTGGTCTAGACCTGTTTTATTAGTAAATTATGGAGTGGTCTAGACCTGCTCTAGCTGTAAATTATAGAGTGGTCTAGACCTGTTTTATCAGTAAATTATGGAGTGGTCTAGACCAGCTCTATCTGTAAAGTGTCTCAACATACTTTTGTTATAATTAAATATTATCAATAAAATAAACTTGAATTGATTTGAAAGTGGCCTCAGACGTTCAGGGAGCTGAAGTCTACACAGATAACCCCCCCCCCCCCCCCCCAAGACTAAAGACACAGCTCTTCTGACCCTGATGAAGATACCCCTCCTGACTAAAGACACATCTCTTCTGACCCTGATGAAGACACCCCTCCAGACTAAAGACACATCTCTTCTGACCCTGATGAAGATACCCCCGCAGACTAAAGACACATGTCTTCTGACTGCACCTTAGACCCGACTATGTCATCTTTAAAGACTAGATGATGTGGAGACGTCACCTGCTCCTCCGTTGATGAAGCCAGACACCGTCAGTATGAACCCATCACATGGCCCCACGGAGAAGGACGTGTACCGAGCGAACGCTCTGTTTCCCTGGAAGTCCTCCATCTGGACCAGCAGCTCGGACGGGCGGTTCAGAGTCAGCTGGTAGAGATTCTCAAGACCTAGACACACAGAGACACACACACACACAGAGACACAGACACACACACACACAGTTACACACACACACAGACACACACACACACACACAGCACATGATATAAATGAACAGCAGTTTTGTGTATTCCTGACCTTTAGTACTAGATGATCAGTGAGTTTTGTGTATTCCTGGCCTTTAGTACTAGATGATCAGTGAGTTTAGTGTATTCCTGACCTTTAGTACTTGATGATCAGTGAGTTTTGTGTATTCCTGACCTTTAGTACTAGATGATCAGTGAGTTTTGTGTATTCCTGACCTTTAGTACTTGATGATCAGTGAGTTTTGTGTATTCCTGACCTTTAGTACTAGATGAACAGTAGTTTTGTGTATTCCTGACCTTTAGTACTAGATGAACAGTAGTTTCATGTATTCCTGACCTTTAGTACTAGATGAACAGTAGTTTTGTGTATTCCTGACCTATAGTACTAGATGAACAGTAGTTTCATGTATTCCTGACCTTTAGTACTAGTTGAACAGTAGTTTCATGTATTCCTGACCTTTAGTACTAGATGAACAGTAGTTTCATGTATTCCTGACCTTTAGTACTAGATGATCAGGGAGTTTTGTGTATTCCTGGCCTTTAGTACTAGATGATCAGTGAGTTTTGTGTATTCCTGGCCTTTAGTACTAGATGATCAGTGAGTTTTGTGTATTCCTGGCCTTTAGTACTAGATGAACAGTAGTTTTGTGTATTCCTGACCTTTAGTACTAGATGAACAGTAGTTTCATGTATTCCTGACCTTTAGTACTAGATGAACAGTAGTTTTGTGTATTCCTGACCTTTAGTACTAGATGAACAGTAGTTTTGTGTATTCCTGACCTTTAGTACTAGATGAACAGTAGTTTCATGTATTCCTGACCTTTAGTACTAGATGAACAGTAGTTTTGTGTATTCCTGACCTATAGTACTAGATGAACAGTAGTTTCATGTATTCCTGACCTTTAGTACTAGTTGAACAGTAGTTTCATGTATTCCTGACCTTTAGTACTAGATGAACAGTAGTTTCATGTATTCCTGACCTTTAGTATTAGATGATCAGGGAGTTTTGTGTATTCCTGGCCTTTAGTACTAGATGATTAGTGAGTTTTGTGTATTCCTGGCCTTTAGTACTAGATGATCAGTGAGTTTTGTGTATTCCTGGCCTTTAGTACTAGATGATCAGTGAGTTTAGTGTTTTCCTGACCTGTAGTACTAGATGATCAGTGAGTTTTGTGTATTCCTGACCTTTAGTACTAGATGAACAGTAGTTTTGTGTATTCCTGACCTTTAGTACTAGATGAACAGTAGTTTCATGTATTCCTGACCTTTAGTACTAGATGAACAGTAGTTTTGTGTATTCCTGACCTATAGTACTAGTTGAACAGTAGTTTCATGTATTCCTGACCTTTAGTACTAGATGAACATTAGTTTCATGTATTCCTGACCTTTAGTACTAGATGATCAGGGAGTTTTGTGTATTCCTGACCTTTAGTACTAGATGATCAGTGAGTTTTGTGTATTCCTGGCCTTTAGTACTAGATGATCAGTGAGTTTAGTGTATTCCTGACCTTTAGTACTAGATGATTAGTGAGTTTTGTGTATTCCTGACCTTTAGTACTAGATGAACAGTAGTTTTGTGTATTCCTGACCTTTAGTATTAGATGTACAGTAGTACATGTGTCAAAGGTGGATTTTGGACAAATAATGTAAATGCATGAGAATTGCTGTAATGATTTGTTAATGGACTTATGGCATGTGTTTTTAGGATTTTAGCGCTTGCATGTTTTTATTCTGTTTGTTGCATGCGTAAGTTTTATTTACAGCTTTTTTATTGCATGAATTGTTTGTGTTTTTACCTTTTGACAAGACTGTAGCTCCTCCCTTTTTTACTCAGACTTAACGAGCTTGGGAAAAGACAAGTGGAGACACCTGAGCTTAATGGGGAGCAGGTGTGTTTGAGTGGGGCAGTGAAAAGGAAAGCAGGGATGCAGCAGAGGGGGGAAAAACACGGGGCAGACAGAGGCGGCAGAGCAGAGGAGCTACGCAGCAGAGCAGAGCAGAGCAGAGCAGAGCAGAGCAGAGCAGAGCAGAGCAGAGGAGAGGAGAGAAGAGAGAAGAAGAAGAGAAGAAGATGTGACGCTGAGGAGTGGCTGAAGCGCTGGGCCGGCTCATGCGGCGACAAAGCTCGGGCCGCGCCCAGGCGGAGGTGGCGGGGCAATGCCGAGAACGGAGCAAGTGAACCGGAGGCCAAAGGAACAAAAAAGGATAAATGAAAGCAGAGGGGACGCTGAGGAGCAGGAGCAGAAGAGTGGTGACAGAGCGGAGCAGAGCAGAAACAGAGCCCAAACGGACACGGAGGACAGTGGAAGCCGAAACGAGCAGACGGGCTGGAGAAGTGCCGGTGGGACAAGCCGTCCGAAGTGCGGGTGAACGTGTGGTGGTCCAGACCGGATTACGTCCATAGAGCCTGAAGCAACGGGGGACTGCAGCCACCCAAACAAGGAGTTCAACGCGAGTATACAGATGAGTGGAGGAAAGTCTTCCAGCTGTCCTCGGAGAGTGTGTGGGCAAAGAACTGCTTTGTGACTTGTTTGACTGAGAGCTCTCTTTGTTCTCCCCCAGTGTCAGCCAGGTGGAAACGTAACACGCAACGCGGACAAGTGAAAGGAAGAGCCTAGGCTTTCCGGGGCGGGATCAGCTGTTCTTAGGATAATCACAACTACGGACTTTAAAGAACACTGGGGACTAGTGACAATGACATTACTCTTAACTATTTAGCTTTTATTACATGAATCTTTTAACTTTTATATTTGTGTCTTTTGCTTAGCTGTTTTGCTAATTTTAACTTGTGTTTTAGAATAAAGTCACATTTTTGTAAGTTGCTTGGGTTTTTACTCCATATTTTGTCAGTGGAATTATTGCTGGTATTTTAGTTTTGTTTTTTAACACTCCCCCGTTCCTCAGTGGGGGTGTGACACATGTATATTGAGGTGTACTTCCTCACCGAGCCAGTACTCCCCAGCAGCGTTCCCAAAGCCAGTCTTGTACTGGTCCCAGCCCCGGTAGAAGTTCACTGAGCCGTCCATCCTGGTCTGGAACACCTGGAACACAAAGGTACCAACGCTGCACTGTCATCTCACTTTACTGGGAATACTTGGTTTCTTTTCACAGTCTGATAAAATAACACATCAAATCTCATCCCTCATATATACATATATATTTACATATTTAACAGGGGTATGTCTGACTGCACCATGTGGACTAGACGAGATCCGGGGGACAACCAGCCGAAATAGGTTTCTTCAGGAGGGGGGCCGGCGTCTCCCTTAAAGAATGGATGAGAAGCTCAGTCATTGGAGTGGGGGGTTTGGAGTAGAGCCGCTGCTCCTTCACGTCGAAAGAAGCCAGTTGAGGTGATTCAGGCATCTGGTGAGGATGGCTCCTGGGTGCTCCCCTAGGGAGGTGGTCAAGGCACGTCCAGCTGGGAGGAGGTCTCGGGGAAGACCCAGGACTAGGTGGAGGGTCCAGCTGGGAGAAGGCTTTGGGGAAGACCCAGGACTAGGTGGAGGGTCCAGCTGGGAGGAGGCCTTGGGGAATACCCAGGACTAGGTGGAGGGTCAAGCTGGGAGGAGGCCTCGGAGAAGACACAGGGCTAGGTGGAGGGTCCAGCGGGGAGGAGGCCTCGGGGAAGACCCAGGACTAGGTGGAGGGAAAATATATCTAACCTGGCCTGGGAACGCCTCGGGATCCCCTAGTTGGAGCTGGTTGATGTGGCTCGGGAAAGGGAAGTTTGGGGTCCCCTGCTGGAGCTGGTCCACCGCAACCCGATACTGGATAAGAGGATGATGGATGGATGGTTGGATGGACTTATAGCTCCATGTCAATCAGTGTGTAGTGTGTGATGAAATGCATTTTCATGTTCTTCTCAAGTCGTTCTGCATTAGGAGGCTTTCCAAGAAGGCAGAAAGACATGGTCCAGGTCCAGGAGGGGGGGAGGGGGGAATCTTACTGAGTGCAAACAAGTTCACCATGTCTTTGAAAAAGGTGACAATATTGCAGTACAGTATTGCAGGTTATAGTTGTTAACTGAAGCTACCAATTGAACCTTTGACTATGTGTGGACTAGACACAGTGAAGACATTGCAGTAGACACGTCCACCTCTGCTATAGTCCAAACTGAGTGGAACCTTTGGCCTCTTGCAGTGGTTGTGGTCTTCTTGACTAAGCCTGTGTCTTTTAATCATCGGGGTATGGTTCTGGTCTTCTTGACTAAGCCTGTGTCTTTTATTCATCGGGGTATGGTTTTGCAGGTTAATGTGTCTGAAAGTATGAACCACATACTTCAAGTCCCCCAACTATGAGAGTAGTACTCCCTGTGTACCTGAAGTATTTGAGCGATTGGAAAGAACCTCAGAACCAAAACTGACGCTTAGTAAAAACTCACCGTCCACCGTCCTCCGACAGAGTCCATGTCGCAGTACACCTACACACAAACACACAACCATTAGCAAATGGCTTTCAAACACAATATATACAATATAATCACACAGGCTGGAACAAGTACTCTGATTACTATTACAACTAAGACTACTTCTATCTGGTGATCAGCATCAGTCCGAACTTATTTCTGTCAGACATGATCTCAATGGCCCTCATTTATGAAACGTGTATACAACGGGGGGGGGGGGAGGACTACACACGACAGAAAAAAGGTGTGCACCATTTTTTAGGCTGTGTGTGTCTGCACACCATCGCACAGGACAGGGTGCCAAGGATGTAGTGATAGAACCGCTGATTCGATGCCCAGAGAGCAGGGTCCAGCACAGCCCCGACTGGAGGAAACAATCCTAACCCTAACCCGGGGTGGAGGAAACACGCTCTCCCTCACAGCTGTTGCTTGGCTCTGACTCACGAAAAAAACGAGTAAAATAAAAAAACATATACTCCGCTACTGTGTGTTCATTTAAATACTGGGCCGCCTATCTGTAGGACTAAGAATTTGCAGTATAATCCTTTATATTACTATTAGGAGTATAATCCTGTATATTACTATTAGGAGTATACATACGTCACGGATGTCTAAATTAAATAATCTTCAGATGGAGTCCGATTTAATACGGCGACCTTGTTGACCCCATCAGTGCATCATCTGCTTCTTAGCCGGATGAGGTCTGTCCAGGTCGTAAATAGTAGGGACGAGGCCTCAGTACCCAGAATATATCGGGGGTGATAAGTACGATGGTTTCATCATCATACCTATTCTAAATTAGGGGACCGATGGGGGCCACTGTCTCACACTATCATCATACCTATTCTACATTAAGGGGGACCAATGGGAGCCACTATCTCACACTACCATCATACCTATTCTACACTAGGGGACCAATGGGGGCCACTGTCTCACACTATCATCATACCTATTCTACATTAGGGGACCAATGGGGCCTTTGTCTCACACTATCATCATACCTATTCTACATTAAGGGGGACCAATGGGGGCCACTGTCTCACACTATCATCATACCTATTCTACATTAGGGGACCAATGGGGGCCACCGTCTCACACTATCATCATCGTCCCAGAGAGGAGGAGGTCTACCTGGACAGGAGATGTGGAGCTGATGGGGTAGATGGTGTACACTTTGGTTCGGTTGCTCTGAAATTTATAAATGTCGCTGCAGTCCTTGGGCAGGACGGGGGGGTAGCAGCTGGTCAGCATTGGCGCCAGGAGCAGGACCACGGCTGGAAGCAGCTGAAACATGGAGGAAGATATAAAAGCTTCTGGATGTTTGAACACTTAGACCTGCAGATTTAAAGGAACTTAATGGGAAAGAGTACTAGAATATGATGAAGTATTTGTGTAAACGTAGGCCTGTAAATGTACTCGGGGGGGGGTCCCAAAAACACAACGTTTCCAGGTTTACCTTCATTGTGGGAGTTGTGCTGGAGTGAAGCATTAGAAGCTCTGAGGTCTGGATCTCTGAGAAGCTCTGAGGTCTGGATCTCTGAGGAGCTCTTCAGACGACAAAGAGGAAGCAAAACCTCAGTGGTCAGCACGTTGTTTTAGAGCAGATCCAAAACGGGACAGTTCATATTCATTCATGTTAAATCATAAATACCAAAGGGATTTGATAATGACTATGACACCAGAGGACATACACAATCAATTATTATATAAAATACACAATCAGTTATTATATAAAATACACAATCAGTTACTATATAAAATACGCAATCAGTTATTATGTAAATACGCAATCAGTTATTATATAAAATACACAATCAGTTATTATATAAAATACACAATCAGTTATTATATAAAATACGCAATCAGTTAGGCCTATTATATAAAATACGCAATCAGTTATTATATAAAACACACAATCAGTTATTATGTAAAATATACAATAAGTTATCATATTGAATAAATGAAATATTCAGTCTGTCAGCATTGAAACAGCCATAGCTTGTTAATAGTGATAGTATTGCATTTTGTGTCTTTAATTTAGGACTAAAAACATAAAATCCCAAATTCTTATTAATATTAAGTAATTCTAATGTCTGCTAGCGGGACACTCACCTGTCTGGACTCACCTGCTCATCAAAGAGTGTCACTCCGTCACAACCTCACTCATTATGTATGTAGAGAGCCCTGTGATGTCACACCTATCCGACCAATCACAGACACCTTCATCACGCTGTGTTTAACTCTTTCCACCTGTACTGGGTTGTCTCCTTTGTCCTGCTGAATGTCCAGAGTATATCAGAGTATATCGTAGTATATCATAGTATATCATAGAATATCAGAGTATATCGTAGTATATCATAGTATATATATACACATATACATGTACATGGACTGTTCCTATAAATCTTTACTAGTCTCAACGACTACTCAAAGCTCTGTAACATAGAACAGGAACAATTCACACACATCTACACACCATTGGGAGAATCGGGTACGGGACACGTGGACTCTGGAAGACAGGGACATTGTTCTTGAACAGGAAATGTTCTCGTCATCAGATATGTAAAACACACACACACACACACACAAACACACACACACACAAACACACACACGCACACACACACACACACGCCAACAGCATATAAAGACATGTCCTCCATGTCCACTGTAGTAAACAGCATATAAAGACATGTCCTCTGTGTCCACTGTAGTCAACAGTATATAAAGACATGTCCTCCATGTCCACTGTAGCCAACAGCATATAAAGACACCTCCATGGGGGGGGGGGGGGGGGGGGGACTATCACATGGACTCTATGAGGGTTTCTCTGAAGTATTAGGACTACGTGATAAGATGAGACTGAACAGAAGTCTCATCTGAGACCTGAGAAGACTAATGAATACACCGGCGTCGATTCTGGATGGAAATAAGAACCCAGCATTCCTCTGACTCTGCCCTGGTTGGGGGACTTCCTTGTTCCTGTAGAGTGAAGAACACGTAGACCAGTAGACCCGTAGACACCTAGACACGTAGACATGCGTCTGACATGTGACAGGCTGAAAGACATTGATTCAACAGAATGTAGAAATGTAATAATATTACTGTAGACTTTATTAAATGTTTGTGTGTGCATGAGTGAGTGTGTGTGTGTTTCTGTGTGTGTGTGTGCGTGAGTAAGTGTGTGTGTTTGTGTGTGTGTGTATGCATGAGTGAGTGTGTGTGTGTTTCTGTGTGTGTGTGTGTGTGTGTGTTTCTGTGTAATGACAAGTGCTACATTAATAATGGCATGTGAATGGGACACATGTTGGACTATCACATGGACTCTCTGAGGGTTTCTTCGAAGTATCAGGACTACGTGATGAGATTAGAGACACAGGTGTGACTATCACATGGACTCTGGATGAAAGGGACATTGTTCCTGAACAGGAAATGTTCTCAATGAAAAATGTTCAGGCCGTCAGATGTGTAACCAGACACAGATACACACACACACACACACACACACACGCACGCACACACACACACACACACACACGCCAACAGCATATAAACAACATGTCCTTCATGTCCACTGTAGTAAATAGCATATTAAGACATGTCCTCCATGTCCACTGTAGCCAAAAGCATCTAAAGACACACCAATGGGGGGGGGGACTATCACATGGACTCTATGAGGGTTTCTCTGAAGTATTAGGACTACGTGATTAGATGAGACTGAACAGAAGTCTCATCTGAGACCTGAGAAGACTAATGAATACACCTGCGTCGATTCTGGATGGAAATAAGAACCCAGCATTCCTCTGACTCTGCCCTGGTTGGGGGACTTCCTTGTTCCTGTAGAGTGAAGGACACGTAGACCAGTAGACCCGTAGACACCTAGACACGTAGACATGCGTCTGACATGTGACAGGCTGAAAGACATTGATTCAACAGAATGTAGAAATTTATTAATATTACTGTAGACTTTATTAAATGTTTGTGTGTGCATGAGTGAGTGTGTGTGTGTGTGTGTGTGTGTGTTTGTGTGTGTGTGTGTGTGTGCATGAGTGAGTGTGTGTGTGTTTTTGTGTGTGTGTGTGCGTGAGTGAGTGTGTGTGTGTGTTTCTGTGTGTGTGCGTGAGTGAGTGTGTGTGTGTGTGTCTGTGTGTGTTAGTGTGTATGTGTGTGTGCATGAGTGAGTGTGTGTGTGTTTTTATGTGTGGTGTGCGTGAGTGAGTGTGTGTGTGTGTGTGTGTTTCTGTGTGTGTGTGTGCGTGAGTGAGTGTGTGTCTGTGTGTGTTAGTGTGTGTGTGTGTGTCTGTGTGTGTTAGTGTGTGTGTGTGTGTTTCTGTGTGTGTGTGCGTGAGTGAGTGTGTGTGTGTGTGTGTGTGTCTGTGTGTTAGTGTGTGTGTGTGTGTGTGTGTGTGTGTTTCTGTGTAATGACAAGTGCTACATTAATAATGGCATGTGAATGGGACACATGTTGGACTATCACATGGACTCTCTGAGGGTTTCTTCGAAGTATCAGGACTACGTGATGAGATTAGAGACACAGGTGTGACTATCACATGGACTCTGGATGAAAGGGACATTGTTCCTGAACAGGAAATGTTCTCAATGAAAAATGTTCAGGCCGTCAGATGTGTAAACACACACACACACACACACACACACACACACACACACACACACACACACACACACACACAGACTCACAGAAACACACAAAGACACACACAAAAACACACACTCACCAACAGCATATAAAGAGCATGTCCTCCATGTCCACTGTAGTCAACAGCATATAAAGACATGTCCTCCATGTCCACTGTAGCCAATAGCATATAAAGACATGTCCTCCATGTCCACTGTAGCCAACAGCATATAAAGACATGTCCTCCATGTCCACTGTAGTCAACAGCACATAAAGAGCATGTCCTCCATGTCCACTGTAGTCAACAGCACATAAAGAGCATGTCGTCCATGTCCACTGTAGCCAACAGCATATAAAGACATGTCCTCCATGTCCACTGTAGCCAACAGCATATAAAGACATGTCCTCCATGTCCACTTTAACCAACAGCATATAAACAGGGTCTGATCCATGTCCAGGCAGCGTCGTCATTCTCAAAACTACTTTTACCTTTATACTTCAAGTGCATTTCCAAGCCTGTTCTTTGAAAGTTAAATCAGTATTTCTACTTTTACCAAAGTATTTTTCAACAGAAGTACCTGTACTTCCACTTAAGCACGGGACGTGAGTACTTTTGCCGTCTCTTGTGGAAGCCAAGCTACATCTCCCGTTTCTGTTCCACAGTCTGCAGACCAGCGGAGTAAAGTCCAGATTCTCAGTTTAACACCAGGTCTGAGCTGATTTAGGGGGGGGGGTTGTCATGACAGCTGGGAGCATTTCAGAGATTAGAAACACGTCACACAGGTGTAAGATGTCTTCCTAAGAAGACTAATGAACACACCTGCGTCTCTTCTTGTTGGAAAATAAGAACCCAGCATTCCTCTGACTCTGCCCGGGTTGGGGGACTTCCTTGTTCCTGTAGAGTGAAGGACACGTAGACCAGTAGACACGTAGACCAGTAGACACCTAGACACGTAGACACCTAGACACGTAGACACGTAGACACGTAGACCAGTAGACCCGTAGACACCTAGACACGTAGACATGCGTCTGACATGTGACAGGCTGAAAGACATTGATTCAACAGAATAAAGAAATGTAATAATATTACTGTAGACTTTATTAAATGTTTGTGTGTGCATGAGTGAGTGTGTGTGTGTGTGTGTGTCTGTGTTTGTGTGTGTGTGTGTGTGTGCATGAGTGAGTGTGTGTGTGTGTGTGTGTGTGTGTGTGTGTGTGTGCGTGAGTGAGTGTGTGTGTGTGTTTGTGTGTGTGCGTGTGTGTTTCTGTGTGTGTGCGTGAGTGAGTGTGTGTGTGTGTTTGTGTGTGTTAGTGTGTGTGTGTGTGTGTCTGTGTTTCTGTCTAATGACAGGTGCTACATTAATAAAAGTGACACATGTTGGACTATCACATGGACTCTCTGAGGGTTTCTTCGAAGTATCAGGACTACGTGATGAGATTAGAGACACAGGTGTGACTATCACATGGACTCTGGATGAAAGGGACATTGTTCCTGAACAGGAAATGTTCTCAATGAAAAATGTTCAGGCCGTCAGATGTGTAACCAGACACAGATACACACACACCCACACACACACACACACACACACACACACACACACACACACACACACACACACACACACACACAAGCCAACAGCATATAAACAACATGTCCTTCATGTCCACTGTAGTAAACAGCATATTAAGACATGTCCTCTGTGTCCACTGTAGTCAACAGCATCTAAAGATACCTCCATGGGGGGGGGGTGGACTATCACATGGACTCTATGAGGGTTTCTCTTAAGTATTAGGACTACGTGATTAGATGAGACTGAACAGGATCAAATGGACTCTGGATGACAGGGACATTGTTTCTTATCAGGAAATGTTCTTACAGTTTTTCTCAATTGTTTACACACAAATACTGGTACTTGAGACAACACAATAACCACAACATGTAACTTAGTCACCAACCCCCTGAACCAATTCTGCTAAACTACAAGCACAATTCCTGCTCTACACTCAGACTGCAGTTCTAAAACACACTTTTTTCAAAACACTCCACACAATTCTCTGCCTTTGGCACAATTTTCATGAAGAAAATCTCTTGTCTTCACAAGGAACACACTGCCTTTCATATATGCACACTGACTCATCACAAGGGCAAACACCCATCACACAACTTTACAGTTAGCAATCAGAGCTTTAGCATAAAACGGCAAAAGGTGAGCTCTTCTGTTTTGGAGGAATGGACGCCAACATTGGAAACAGAGTCAGAGCCAGAGGAGTGACAGTAGGAGGTGGACGAGGAAGAGGAAGAGGAAGGACTGTAATCTCTGATGGGCAAAGAGTACAGCAGGTACACCGTAGCATCCATCATCCCAAATTCCGAAATGAGAATAGGTCAGAAATCTACTCTCACTAGAATATTGCAGTACTGCACAGTATTCCTACTTTGTATTCCTTCACAGTATTTACAGTATTTTACTATTTGTTTGGCAGAACAACACAAGGTGGTCGGGAACGTCTTCTGTCTCTTTGACAGGAAACTGAACTCATGAATATGGTCCTAGAAAATAATGCCATACACAACACTACGGTAAATACAAAGAAAAACAATGACATATTTCAAAACATTGATAGGGTGAGCTCATCAACACTGGACACTGTCTTGTGCAGAAATCATCTCAAGATGAAGCCGGTCTACAGGGTGCCATTAGAACGCAGTTCAGAAAGAGTCAAAGAATTGCAATATTACTAACAAACAAATTATATTTGGGACAACGCAAGTTTCCACCGGGCTGCTCTGGTTCATCACTGGTTCACTGCCCCCCCACCCAGGCTTTTAGTTGTTTATCTCCCTCCATATTCTCCATTCCTCAATCTTATTGAGGAATTGTTTTTTCTGCCTGGAGATAGAAAGAGTTTGACCGAAATCCACAAATGCGTATACCTCTTCTCCGAGCTATAGAGGACACATGTGGACATATAGCAGCTGATGCTCTTCATGGCTGGAATCACCAGGCGATATTTCCCCCCCGCTGCTTGGCCCGGGAAAACACTGCTTGTGATGTGGATGAGGTGCTGTGGCCAGACCGCAACAGAAGAGAGGATGCAGCATAGGTTTTTTTGGCTTTTTTTACTGTAACTGTGTACAGTAAATTCTTCTGGTGTTTTGTGTGTAGTGTATGTGCAACTTTGTGTTGGTTGGGAATGGGACGTACACTGTGTACATGGTTTTTGTGGGACACATAAAATATATGTGTTATTGTGTATTTGTGTTTTCTGAGTATAAAAACAATATTCTCAAATATTTTACAACACACTTATGTATGAAGTGTCTGGCCTAAGTCATTATAATGAATGGAGATGAAGTGGTTTCCATTCATCAGAGTGTTTACATTGAGCACATCGATGATCAACTGGTTCTTATGAATGTCTGTTCATATGATGGTTTGTGTGTGTCATTTGCAAACAAAATACCATTTTGAGAAGAAATAACATTGTTTTGAATGTAAAGTTTAGTTTTGCAGGAGAAATGAGGGGTTTTGAGCATTGTGTGTGTTTTTTGATTTGTGTGTTCTGAGAATATGAGGCATTCTTTCAGAAAATGTGTGTAAACAATCGAGAAAAACTGTAACTTCATTAATACTGTGAAATTTGTGTAACCACTGTTTTGAGTCTACATATCACAATTTAAAAAAACAAACAAATTACACACAGAGTCAAAGTTCAGTTTCAATAAATGTATCGGTTTATTTGACAATTGTAGTAACAACGTCATCAGTACAACTGTAAAAACACTATGCAATTACTACTCAGATAGGCACAACCTGTTGGCAATTATAACCCACACAATAGAGCAAGTGGGTGGAGTAGTCAGACAATTAGCTAGGTTTAAAAGGCACTTACAGAACCTGGTTTGGATCACAAACAATGGAGGACAAAGTCTGTAACTGTGAGATAGCCAGGGTGCTGTAATGCTGGGAGTGAGCAGAGAAATTGCTCAAAGACTGACAACTGGTGAGCAAAAAAAAAAAAAAAAAAAAAAAAGTAGAAGTCAGTTATCTTAATACCTTTTATACATGTGGGTGGCAATTATTGAAATGATTAATCTTTATGTTTCAGACAGCAGATATGCCAATGATATCCTGGAGCAGATTAGAGCTACAGAAACCAATCAAGGTACATCTTTACTATGCCAAACATGAATTGGAATATATATGTTGACCATTCTTTTCAATGTTCGGACTCTTTTTCTCTGCAGTAAACCCACAAATGGCAAGGGTTGTGACCCAACCTCCTGTCATCCCCACTCCTCAACCTCCCTTCATCCAAGGCCCTGTATCTGCTCCTACTCCCCAGCCTATAGTTCCCCCCCCCCCCCCCACACACACACTCCAGTCCATACACAGCCGTCAACCGTCACACCGAGCCCTACACCTGAAACCAACCCACCACAGCAGTCATCCTCGTCAGGCAGCTTCCATCCATTTTCATCCTCACCGCCAGAATCCCGGACAGGTACAGTGAATTTGTTTGTGATCTAAGGATTAGAATATAATGTTAATGCTTTTAACACTGCAATGTTTTACAGAATTCACACACAGAACCACATTGCTGCTACTGGAGCTGACCAGACAATACACCAACATATACAACAACAACAAAATGGCCTTTTACAAAAAACTGGAACATGCTTTCACAGACAGAGGATACACCTACACACTGGATAAAATCAGAAAGAAACTTGGTAACATGCTTACAACATACAAAAGGGCTAAGGACAGATCTCGGGCAACAGGTCAGCTGGGAATGTTACCTGGTAAGTGCCTGCTCTGTATGCACAGCTTAAATGTTAGTGACATTCTGAAAGGTTATCAGTCTTCCATAATTTCTCAGTATTTTCCACCCATGGCTATAGGGCTTCATCAGCACACTCGGACACTGAATATTTATTTATTCAGCAATGAAAAGTTAACATTCCTGTTTATGGCTGTCTTGATTTTAACTAACTGTCCTTTCTTGCAGCAAATGGATGAAATATTTGGTGGTTCCGGAGAGGGGAATGCATCACCAGGAACCATTATTTCCACACCACTCCTCCCCAGTCAGAAGACATTACCACTCCAAACTCCCTCAGAAGTTATTCATCAGTCCGACGATGAAGATCCCCAGCCTGGTCCCTCAACTGCCATCCCCACTACTAAACGTACCACACATAAAAAGAGCACATCATTTCATGATACATACCGGTCCCATGCCGAGAGAATGACAGCTGCGTTGGAGTCGCTGGTGAGGCCAGAAGTAACTAGGTGGAGACGCCCAAAAGGAAAAAAGATTGCATGAAAAAAAAAAAAAAAAAAAGGTGACTTGCATGGGGCAGGTCTTAACCCAACTAAAAGAAATTGGAAAGCAACAAAAATAAATCATTGGATTGCTGTTAAATGATATTCTGTGTCTGTATTAATACGTAAAAGGAACTGAAACACCATAAAGTGAGCAGTGGCAAATGGTTCACATTCCCAGTGGTGAAATACTCCCACAATCCCCTGCAGATTTAGCCTGGGTTCTTACCACCCAGTTACCATGAGCTGCCACTCGGAGGCACAGCAGAAGTCTTGATGTAGAGGCGCTTCAAATCAAAATGCCTTAGGATTAAAACTGTAAAGTAACCGTCTCATAATTGAAGCATTAGATGGGTTTAATGAAACACATTTGCTGTAATCCTCAGTGCCTTTTCAAACATTGCAATATTGTATTACTACTTTGCATTTGACCTAAAGTGCCTCACATAACCCTGTGGCATACTGCACACCAGCTCACAAACAAAAAAAAAAAAAAAAAAAAAAGGTATGAATTCTAACTAAAGAGTATGTTGTCCTTAAAAGGTGGGCACAAATCATATCTCTGTAATGAGAGGCATCATGGTTGTGGGACTGTGGCTCTTCGATGTCGGGTTGAAGACCCAGCTCATCTTCATTGACCTGGTCACCAGACTCCAAACAAATGTGTAACATGCAACATGTTACTGCTGCACTGATGTTTGCCACTTCCTTCATGTGCAGACACTTCAGCCTCCTGAACTTTGACTTTAAGATGCCAAATGCATGCTCAATGGCCACACGGGCTGCATTGAGCTTTGAGTTAAAGCGCCTTTGCCCAACAGTGAGATGCCCATTATCCCTGTAGGGCTTCATCAAATGTAATGATGAAGGGTAGGCTGAATCAGCAATGATGTGCATTCCTTCTGGTACAAGAGCCTGAGGAATCAATTCCAGTTGCCGTGCTACATCAGTGTTTCGAAATGCTCTCGCGTCAACTTCCAGGGTGACCTACATTGACATGACAAAAGCGGCGCTCGCTGTCACAGACTCCGGTGAGAATGATGGAGTAAAACTGTTTCCTGCTATAATAGGCTATGGGGTTGTTGCAAAATGGTTTGACGATGGGAATGTGACATCCATCAGGAGCACAGACTGTATTTGGAAAGCCGGCTGTTTGAAAATGTAATTGTGATGTGTTCAGTGCTTCCCCTCTGGGCCATGAAATGTGATGTGACAGATGTGTGTTGACCAGGGAACAGAAGTTATGGAGATGGGTTGACATGGTGGATTTTGAAATGTGGAATCGGTCTGCAACACCCCTATACGACTCCTGAGTGGCTAGAGTCCACAGGCAGGCGAGAACAGCGTGGGTAACCGGCAACTTGGTATGCCGTCTGTTCGTATAAGAGGGTCCCAACATCCTCATAACATCCTATAGCAAAGAAAAATTAATGATCAAATGTACGTACAGGCTACAAATGTTAATGAGAATAGCGTACTAAAATGATTCAGATGATCTTCCTAGACTTACCTCTACTTGTCCTCTCGACAGTCTGAAATGACTTTTAAAGTCAGTCACACTGTACAAAGGTACGACTTGCTCAACAAAATGTGGCATTTTTGGAACCAACCTAGGAGAATGAAACTGATTTTATACAGTTATAAAAAATATATATATTGTGCTTCCTGAAGAAGTTATATTAATATGGTTGCTGACAACTTTTTGTATGAAATAATTATCAAACCCTCTCTTAAACAGCGTGATAAAAAACATTGTGTATAATATGTTCCTCTATTATTCATTTGTTTCATTGTTTTAATTTGCCAATAAAGTTGGAAAAATTGTACTTGATCATTAAGGAGCATCATCAAAACTATTAAGGGCTTTTACTGAATGCGATCAAAAAATGAAACCACTAACGTTAGGTTAAATGAACTGTGGCCAAGTGTGCACCATTCTTTGAAATATTTAGCGTTAAATCACCTTCTCTGTTGAAGTCGATCTTCGTGGAGAAGAAGGGGCATCTCTTCATACTGAATTTCCTCAGCCATCAAAAACGCGTATGTGATTTCCTCAACCAATTTTGCAAACTACAGGTAGCCTACAGATGATCAAACAGGATGTAAACACGTTTGTAACTTCCTTTTACATGCTTTGAAGGCTGACGGAAAACGCGTCCGAATTTACCGCAGCTTCTTGTCCCTGTCCCTGTCCCTGCTCCTGCTCCTCTCGTCTACGTTACAGGCGAGGCGCAGTTCATCTCGAACAAGCCTTATGAGAGATCTCTGTGTCCTAGACTTCCTTATGTACAGGAGGCGGGGGCCACCCACTAATGGCTCAATCAGGAACACCTGAGATAGGCAGAGAGGGAGAAGAAGAACAAGGGGAGAGCATAACACTTCAAATTCTAACAACGGTTTGATGTGGCAGGGCACCTTTGATTAATAATACCATGTATCACCTGTGGATCTTCATTATTCAGAGTGAATGTCATAAGGTTTATTCTCACAGATGCCATTTTTTGAAGTCAGGAGAAGAGCCCTCACATAATAAAAGTGAGATACACGTCACTCTCCCAACTCCTGATTGCTGCCAAGCTGATTCACCTGCTCCCAGCTGCACAGCTGCAACCCATCCACTAATCAACTCTGCAGCACCATAGCAACCACTCTCTGCTGGCCACATCCTTGGCCCAGCTTAGTCACTTGAACTGTCTTATATTCCAGTTTATTAGCCAATAGATCACAATTGCATCCTAATCAGCTAGCTCACAAACCAAAGGAGTAGCCATTGTTGTCAAATGGAATCTCCCACTTAAAGTGTTGTCCTCTTGGTCAGATGATACAGGCAGGATTGGGATCTCTACAACAGAATCTGGTGCCAGAATAATTGCATTTGTGTCAATTTACGCGCCTGTTGTTTTTGATGGCAATTCCTATAATACGCTCACCAATCAAATGTTGGAGTTAACAGACGTTCTTTTAGTGTTGGTGCAGATTTCTATGCTGTGTGGGACACAAATATTGATCGGTCGAACACGAAAGCCACTAGGAACCAGGATCAGGCAACAAATGCTCTGAAATCAAGGCCCAGCAGTTTGGGGCTTATTGGTATTTGGCGTACAGTTAATCTCCCCTGTAAGGACTATTCATTTTTCTCAGGTAGACAACTCTCAATTCTTTTCCAAGATAGATTTCCTTCCTTCTCTTGAACCTGAGTTTACCAGATTAGACTCATTGTTACAAACAAATTTTACTGACCGGGTAGCTTTAGAACTCCTCATCCGTAGAGTAAGTGTTGGAGCTCAAATCCTGTTCCGGTCTCAGGGTCCAGATAAATACACTCAGAAACTAAGATGTTGATGAATGATCATTTATTCAATGGAATATTCCAGAGACAAGTCATGAAACTCAGCATGCAACAGTCACAGAGTTGTCTGACCCTCCTCACTAAGTCTCACCCTCTTTATTTACTCCAGGGCCAAAGCTCATTAAACCTTGTGCCTGTTCTCCTTGTCTCCAAAGATAAGATGTAGCCTTCACTCCCATCCTGCAACTATCTCTCCCTAGGACATCCTGACCTGCTTTAGCAACAATAGTTACACTAAGAATTCAGTTAGTTGAACAAGCAGTGTCCACTTCTCACATGTCATTAATAAGCATTGGAACCTTATAAGCATACATAATTATTCATGGTAAATATGTGGTTAATCATACTTCAATAAATGGTTTAAACAAATATATTTCCAACAGGGTCCAAGAGCCAAAGAGCCAGACAAAGGAAGGGGAGAGCTGTGACAGCTTGATCCAGGTAACTTTGTCTCAGGATATCCTACGTAATAAAAAGGATTCACACATCAACATCTGAGATTTTGATACTAATTGACTGAACCCTGAGAATGGAGAAGGATTTAGCTCCAACACACTTTAGCATGAGAAATTGAATCAAATGAGCCGTGTGTCTCACGGCCAATGCGTGAGAGTTGGCAGCCCTGTTTTAAATTGTAAAAATCACAGGTAAGTAAGTAAAGGGATTGCATGCATAAATACAAGGAGAAAAGGATCTATAATCCATTTTTAGAGTCATAATTTAGAACTATGACAAAGGATCACATGCATTGCCTGCAGTATTACCCATCGCCATACTATAAAAAATATGTTAGAATATTTACTAATAAAAAAGATAAATAAGGACATGTATCATACTGTAAAAAAAACAGTGCTAACCACACTTCAGTGTACTCTGCATTGCATTTGAAAATGACACAAACGTTTTCTAACGTTTGTGTTTCTCCACTAGAATTCTGTTTCTAGTGACATGGACAAAGAAGCAGAAGACATGGACGAAATCTCCAGCACTCCTCTGTTCTCCATCAACTCAGAGACCACTGAGGATCGTGCGGATCTTGATGAGCTGATGAAGTGTGATGATGTTTTAGAAGACCGAGAGGTCACCTGGCTGAGGACCCATTCAATCATCAGTGAGGTGAGCAGGATGACATCTGACACCTCTTCTTGGTGTTCCTCCCCTGATTCAGACATCTCAGACACGATCACACCCTCTGATCAGAATACTGATGAGGAGATTAAACAAGCATGCCAAAACTTCTTTAACCTAGAGAACCTGGGGACAGAGGCCACTGATTTTGGAGATAAAGAGGAAGTTGGCTATTGGCCAGTTGGGTGAGCACCACCTTGACAAAAGTTTACTTGACAATTATTTTTATTTTATTCTAAATTATATGAGAAGAATTCCAGTAATTAAGTATATTTTTGATATTAAAACGAGTTATTATTTTTTGGGACACAAGGTTTTTGCTTTAAATTTTACTAAATTTCTTAAAATCTGAACCAAGATCAGCCCCTATCATTTAATTATGAATTATTAATCTGTTGTTGACATGTGCTGGCATATTCATTGCTCCATAGTTTTTGAGCAGAAACATGAGCTGTTTCTCAATGTCAAGAATCCTTCCTCGGTAGGACTAGACATTCCAAGTCACGTCCTTCAGAGGCAGGTCAGAGTCCTCCGTAGCATTCGTTGAACAAAAGGAACAGGCTAGTAAGTCCACGTCATCGCGTTCTTGCGTCATTGAGTTTGTTTCTCCGCCTTCATCCGCCCTGCATTTCAAAACAATGGGCGGTGAAATGGATGTGGAACTCTGAACTGTGCTGTTCAATTGATTATATTATACACACACACACACGAGAACATAAAGACACAGACCAGTTAATGCAATACATTTATTGTTAGAATGCCAATCTAATAGCAAATAATCTTACAACATCTCTCATTGGCCTCTGTCTCCCTGCGTGTCTTCTGTTCCCGTCCTCAGTGATCGCCTCCGTTTGTCCCTGTTAAAAGACAGTTAACACAAGAAAAGATGCTGACCGTTGTGCATGTTGTACTGTAACATTACGGAACATTTTACTTGTTACACGGGAAACTACTCATTCATGTTAGCCTTTATTTATCGTTGCTAGCTAGCTAGTGAAGTTAACAAGTTGCAGCGTTACATTTCATCCTGCAGTAACAACTGATAAACACACCAATTACTAAATCTCTGCCAAAGTTACGCGTATATAATAACGGCCTAAAAATAGAGATGAAAATGCCACTGGACATAACCTTTTAAAAACACAAATTGCAAAAAAAAAAAAAGCAACCTCGCTAGCTAACAGCCTAATGTTAAATGAGTTAGCTAACGTTAGCTCGGGGTGTATCTACCTAATTATTATAGCAATATGTACCAGCATTAAAGCGTTAAGCATTACATTGATGTAAAACATTAAGGGTGATAGAAATGCAAAACCGATTTTACCCTGTCATATGTGAATACGACAGTTCGTGGGTAAATAGCCATACAAAGAAGCTTTAAATCCCATTGACATGCCTTTCCTCTGAAAATCCACATTTTGAATCTGCCGCTGAAAACGGGCGAATCTCAACAAAGCCAAGATGACGTCAGGATCTCAGAACCATTAGCTTTGTCACGCCATGGCCGTATAAGGAGAACGTCCAGCCCCAACATCTACACACAGGCCACTGACCTGAGACCAGCTCCTAATGCAGCTAGCGTTAGGTCAGTAGATGTCCGACTGAGAACGCTGCTTGTGTACTCTGACGGGATTTACTAAGAAGAAAGTTTGGAATATTTCCCAGGATAATGACAATGAACCAGGGTCGTAAATGCAGAGTTCCAGGCTGTACAAGGAACGGTGACACTTCTCAGCCTTCCCAAGGAAGCAACCACTTGACGGGCTCGGCTGCTGTTTATAAGGAGATCCAGGGAACGTTTTCACCAAAGACAGTTTTCAAAACTTTGGACAATTTAAAGCAGGATTTGCTAAGCTGCTGTTGCTGTTCCGATTGTCTGGTCATCCCAACCACAAGCTGTAAGTATGATTTCGTCATTAACAGTAACATTGGCAATGCTAAGGTATCCTGTAGCTAGCATAGGCTGATGTGTGTTGATAATGTAATGGCAAAGGGGCTAACGTTTCATTTTCCTAACTGTTCCATTCGAATAAATACCCCGTGTTGTCATGTAGCTCCATCTATAGTTCACCATGCATGTTTGTCCACTTTGTCAGGTTCATTTTTATTGTATTTCAGCAAGAAAGCTAACTGCAGCTGAGTAGAATCATGATCGTTTGGTTGCTAGCTAGCGCTAAGCTGTAACGTTACTCAGCTAGCTAGCTAGCTCTGTTATCCCGTTTGCTTCGACAACAGAACTGGAAACGTTATCATTTCATATGATATCTAGTCAATCTCGTGAAAACAGTGTGTATATAGACTGCAATGTATTGATTTGCAGTTTTTTTTATTTCAGAGCAACGCTACGTCACAAGGACAAGACGCGAAAGATGCAGCTTGCCAAACAGATGCTCCGAGTGTGTCATCTCGGGGGACACAACTGTCTCATAAGACATCACACCGCACATATCTACAAGGTAACCTTTCTTATTATTCTTACAAACCAGACGTTTATAGTGTTTGTGTAGCATTGTGACTGGGTAGCATTTAGCAGAGCAGTGTTATCTAATGTTATCATGATGAGTGAGTGACTTTTATCAAATATGTGAGCCATTACCAACACATTAGTGGACTATTTATAGTAGGAATAGAACTATTCATCTGGATTATCACTGATTGGTCTGATCTCAATCAATTGCATTTCCTTTTGTGGGGGGGGCTGGTGAAAATAATTTGGACAATAGGCAGGAATGTGTTTGTATACAACAGGTATGACTGAATGCTAGATTGTGTGTTGACGATGCCTTTTGCAGGTATGTACACGCCCTATGAACTTTGTCATTCAACAAAACAAGTCTTTAGAAAAGGCAAATGTGAATGGGGGACAAATTGTCTGCAGAAACTGGTTTTGTTCAGTGAAGGAGTGGGACACAAACATGGTCTAGAGACATCAAGCCTAATGGCCGGCCATATAAATGTAAATCATTTCAGATTTAAGCTGCTCCCACTGTAAGACACTTGTAACAACACTGGTTAGAGTCCTGCTTTGGCACAGCTTAGAGGTTTAGCAACTGCTTTTGCTATGAGTCAACTGGAGTATTTTGCTTGGTGTGTGTAAAAGGTAATACAGCTATGTTACAACATTTGTTTTTTGTTTGATTGTATCTTGCAGCCACAACGGAAGACAGCCAAGGGGAAACTAATGTACAGACGTCTGTTCCCAAAGGCCAACAGGGGAGGTTACACCGTCAAAGAAGTGAAGACAGAGACAAAAGTTTGTAAGTTTAAATATTTTTTTATTACAAACAAAAAATACTAAATTGCATCTTATCGGCACTCAAAATAACTTTTCACACACTGCAAACAACAATCTGAATGTGCAATGATATAGGTGCTAAAATGACTTTCACACACAACAGGCTATGTCTTAGACCTGATGCGACTGGTGTTTGAGGAGATCATCCACGACCCCTTCCTTATCTGGAAGCAGTCCTGTGCCCCAGGACCTGTGTGCTCAGCTCGACAGGCACCCAACCCGACATACTGCCCTGAAACATCCAGAAACTCCCTCCACGCTGCACGACACAAGAGGGGTCACGGCACGGACACTTCTACCAAGAAAACCCAGCACCAGCTCACAAAAGTCCTATAAGCCCTGTGTCTGCATTGCCTACAAAGAGAACAGGGTGTAGTGGACAATCACATTTTTTAGATTTAAGAGTAATGATGATTGTTTTGAAACAAAATAAAGTAATTTTGTTGTCTTGATAATACTGTGTTTTTGTAATAATGCTGAATCAATAATCAATGTGTATTGTTATAAACATTTTATTTAGATACTTGAACTGCTAACAGTGGTATCAAATTGGCTTCACCTTTCCATCCATCTGATTCTCAACTGGCCATGGTCAACTCTGTAAATATTCATTGCATTTTGCAAAGAATATATATTGAGGCACGGATGAAGGCCAGGATGGTGAGCCATACAGGTTATCTCCTCAGGAATCTAGGTCATTCTTATTCTTCTGACCTGTAAAAAAAAATAATGAGCCTGTTGTTATTTCATATGTTGAATGAGCAGAAAGCATAAGTAGCTTGAGTTAATGTATCTCTAGTTTTATTTAACTGAGGTATTTATTGGCAACATATTTTCTCTCTCCTGGGGCATGTGTGCACAGTTTCACAAGAACACCTGCCAAGGTAAGATACTACATTAGATTACTACATGTTAAGAAGGTAATAATCTCATAGTCAGATGATCTAATCTGCATGATAGTAGTTCCAAGATAACATTAGACGTAGCATACAAACTGAACAGAAAAAGGCTCCTGTCCAGCTTAATGGACGTCCTGTTGTAAGATAACATTACTTCTGGGCGGTAAAGAAAGAATGTACGTAATCATAATCACAATCAATCATTATTCAGCAGGAGAGTATACGGTAACAAATGTTACAAGGTGACTAAGAGACTTTCGTTGAGAGCAGCTCTATGAACTGGCCACTAACGTTTCTGCCAACTGGACATCTTGACTGAAATTGCGAGGGTACAAGTTGTAAAATATTTGTCCATGTGCAAATTAATAAGTTATGTTGCTTACAATACTAAAAACAAGGCTATACAAAGTTATTCTTAGGCTACAACACTGAAGTGGGAGTATTACACTAGTGTGACAACAAACCTCTAATGTTGAAAAACAGCAAGTAAATGCTAAATGACAAAACTTACCAGTCTGAAGAAGTCATTTCCAATTTACTGGCAGGTTGCTCCTCGATGTCAGATCCTTCCTCTGATTCAGGCTCAAACAGATACGGTAACCATGCTATCGCCACCTGGATGTTTTAGTCATGTTGTGTGCAGCAGCAAAGCTCGTTGCACACCAACCAATCAGCGCGCAGCTTATTTAAATATTCATGAGCAGACCATATAAGGCAGAAAAGCTCTCGTTTCAAGCCAGGTCAATTTAGCAGGGTGGGTGTGAGGGCCAAAAGAACAGCTAAAACAACATTTTAGCCCAACAAATGTTACATACCCTATCAGGAGACCTCAAAGAACAGCGTGATATACTCTATACAACCATTCTATCACCCCTTAAAGGTGGTCTGGGTTTCCCAGACATAGGGGCACCACCAGTGTGAAGGCAGAAGTCACAACCCATATTTGCCATTGAACTGTTTTGTGTTTCTCAGAAGTGGACGGGCAACTGAATCTGAGGAGCACAGGAGTAAATGAACTTTGCTTGTATGCTCTACTTTTTCAGAGTCTATCCATTTTATTCCAGTCTGTTCCAGTTCCTTGGCTCTGCCACAAAAGAGTTAAAAATGTGATCATATTCGGCTTGCTTTTACCAAACCATAAGCATGGTATACATATGTTGGCTTGGCGATCTTTTGGTGACAGCTCTATGACTTGACACTGAATTGGCCATATCTGAAATTGTTACTGTTGAAACTGGAATTCCATCACAATTCCACAGAACTGATATGTCATCAGCCCCTATTTGTCCACTCTGCTTGAGTTTTTCGTATTCAGCCCACACTGAATATCTGAAACAATGCCTGGAATTGATTCTCTTTCATTCAACTTATCCCAGATTTTTCCACAATGTCCACAATTGGGCTGATAGACTACATACAAGAAAGTAAGACCCAACCCTTAAATTTCTCTCAAAGTCAAATTCAGCATTACAAGAAGAACCTTTTTTTGGAGCTGTCTCTCTGGGGCCCATATGCTTTCACAGTTGATACAATAAAAATGGGGGCACATACTGGCCCAAACTGTCCATACGCTTTTAAAAAAGATATGAGGTTGCTGGCACCAGCCAGGGAAATGTTCATTAAAATTGTAAGAAGATCCTGAAGAGCTACCCCTGTCAAATTGTGCCTCAGTACATATGACATGAGTACCGAGCAGCTCTGTCCTTTTGTGATGGG
>NW_022604697.1:0-35200 GCF_008692095.1 Etheostoma spectabile
GATGATCAGTGAGTTTTGTGTATCCTGGCCTTTGTACTACGATGATAGTGAGTTTTGTGTATTCCTGGCCTTTAGTACTAGATGAACAGTATTTGGTGTATTCCTGACCTGTTATTACTAATGAACAGTATTTTTGTATCATGTATTCCTGACCTTTAGTACTAGATGAACCGTAGTTTTTGTGTATTCCTGACCTTTAGTACTAGATGAACAGTAGTTTTGTGTATTCCTGACCTTTAGTACTAAGATAACCTTATTTTTCATGTATTCCTTACCTTTAGTACTAGATGACAGTAGTTTTGTGTATTCCGACCTAGAGTACTAATGCAGTAGTTTCATGTATTCCTGACCTTTAGTACTAGTTGAACTAGTTTCATGTATTCCTGACCTTTAGTACTAGATGAACAGTAGTTTCATGTATTCCTGACCTTTAGTATTAATTATCAGGGAGTTTGTGTATTCCTGGCCTTTAGTACTAGATGAAGTGAGTTTTGTGTATTCCTGGCCTTTAGTACTAGATGATCATGATTTTTGTGTATTCCTGGCCTTTAGTACTAGATGATCAGTGAGTTTTAGTGTTTTCCTGACCTGTAGTACTAGATGATCAGTGAGTTTTGGTGTATTCCTGACCTTTAGTACTAGATGAACAGTAGTTTTGTGTATTCCTGACCTTTAGTACTAGATGAACAGTAGTTTCATGTATTCCTGACCTTTAGTACTAGATGAACAGTAGTTTGTGTTAGTCCTGACCTATAGTACTAGTTGAACAGTAGTTTCATGTATTCCTGACCTTTAGTACTAGATGAACATTAGTTTCATGTATTCCTGACCTTTAGTACTAGATGATCAGGGTTTTGGTGTATTCCTGACCTTTAGTACTAGATGATCATGAGTTTTGTGTATCCTCCTGGCCTTTAGTACTAGATGATCAGTGAGTTTAGTGTATTCCTGACCTTTAGTACTAGATGATTAGTGAGTTTTTGTATTCCTGACCTTTAGTACTAGATGAACCTAGTTTTTGTGTATTCCTGACCTTAGTATTAGATGTACAGTAGTACATGTGTCAAAGGTGGATTTTGGACAAATAATGTAAATGCATGAGAATTGCTGTAATGATTTGTTAATGGACTTATGGCATGTGTTTTTAGGATTTTAGCGCTTGCATGTTTTTATTCTGTTTGTTGCATGCGTAAGTTTTATTTACAGCTTTTTTATGCATGAATTGTTTGTGGTTTTTACCTTTTGACAAGACTGTAGCTCCTCCCTTTTTTACTCAGACTTAACGAGCTTGGGAAAAGACAAGTGGAGACACCTGAGCTTAATGGGGAGCAGGTGTGTTTGAGTGGGGCAGTGAAAAGGAAAGCAGGGATGCAGCAGAGGGGGGAAAAAACACGGGGCAGACAGAGGCGGCAGAGCAGAGGAGCTACGCAGCAGAGCAGAGCAGAGCAGAGCAGAGCAGAGCAGAGCAGAGCAGAGCAGAGGAGAGAAGAAGAGAAGAAGAGTGACGCTGAGGAGTGGCTGAAGCGCTGCCGGCTCATGCGGCGACAAAGCTCGGGCCCGCCCCAGGCGGAGGTGCGGGGCAATGCCGAGAACGGAGCAAGTGAACCGGAGGCCAAAGGAACAAAAAGGATAAATGAAAGCAGAGGGGACGCTGAGGAGCAGGAGCAGAAGAGTGGTGACAGAGCGGAGCAGAGCAGAACAGAGCCCAAACGGACACGGAGGACAGTGGAAGCCGAAACGAGCAGACGGGCTGGAGAAGTGCCGGTGGGACAAGCCGTCCGAAGTGCGGGTGAACGTGTGGTGGTCCAGACCGGATTACGTCCATAGAGCCTGAAGCAACGGGGGACTGCAGCCACCCAAACAAGGAGTTCAACGCGAGTATACAGATGAGTGGAGGAAAGTCTTCCCTGTCCTCGGAGAGTGGTGGGCAAAGAACTGCTTGGTGACTTGTTTGACTGAGAGCTCTCTTTGTTCTCCCCCAGTGTCAGCCAGGTGGAAACGTAACACGCAACGCGACAAGTGAAAGGAAGAGCCTAGGCTTTCCGGGGCGGGATCAGCTGTTCTTAGGATAATCACAACTACGGACTTTAAAGAACACTGGGGACTAGTGACAATGACATTACTCTTAACTATTTAGCTTTTATTACATGAATCTTTTAACTTTTATATTTGTGTCTTTGCTTAGCTGTTTTGCTAATTTTAACTTGTGTTTTAGAAAGTCACATTTTTTGTAAGTTGCTTGGGTTTTTACTCCATATTTTTGTCAGTGGAATTATTGCTGGTATTTTAGTTTTGTTTTTTTAACACTCCCCCGTTCCTCAGTGGGGGTGTGACACATGTATATTGAGGTGTACTTCCTCACCGAGCCAGTACTCCCCAGCAGCGTTCCCAAGCCAGTCTTGTACTGGTCCCAGCCCCGGTAGAAGTTCACTGAGCCGTCCATCCTGGTCTGGAACACCTGGAACCACAGGTACCAACGCTGCACTGTCATCTCACTTTACTGGGAATACTTGTTTCTTTTCACAGTCTGATAAAATACACATCAATCTCATCCCTCATATATACATATATATTTACATATTTACAGGGGTATGTCTGACTGCACCATGTGGACTAGACGAGATCCGGGGACAACCAGCCGAAATAGGTTTCTTCAGGAGGGGGCCGGCGTCTCCCTTAAAGAATGGATGAGAAGCTCAGTCATTGGAGTGGGGGTTTGGAGTAGAGCCGCTGCTCCTTCACGTCGAAAGAAGCCAGTTGAGGTGATTCAGGCATCTGGTGAGGATGGCTCCTGGGTGCTCCCCTAGGGAGGTGGTCAAGGCACGTCCAGCTGGGAGGAGGTCTCGGGGAAGACCAGGACTAGGTGGAGGGTCCAGCTGGGAGAAGGCTTTGGGGAAGACCCAGGACTAGGTGAGGGTCCAGCTGGGAGGAGGCCTTGGGGAATACCCAGGACTAGGTGGAGGGTCAAGCTGGGAGGAGGCCTCGGAGAAGACACAGGGCTAGGTGGAGGGTCCAGCGGGAGGAGGCCTCGGGGAAGACCCAGGACTAGGTGGAGGGAAATATATCTAACCTGGCCTGGGAACGCCTCGGGATCCCCTAGTTGGAGCTGGTTGATGTGGCTCGGGAAAGGGAAGTTTGGGGTCCCCTGCTGGAGCTGGTCCACCGCAACCCGATACTGGATAGAGGATGATGGATGGATGGTATGGACTTATAGCTCCATGTCAATCAGTGTGTAGTGTGTGATGAAATGCATTTTCATGTTCTTCTCAAGTCGTTCTGCATTAGGAGGCTTTCCAAGAAGGCAGAAAGACATGGTCCAGGTCCAGGAGGGGGGGAGGGGGGAATCTTACTGAGTGCAAACAGTTCACCATGTCTTTGAAAAAGGTGACAATATTGCAGTACAGGTATTGCAGGTTATAGTTGTTAACTGAAGCTACCAATTGAACCTTTGACTATGTGTGGACTAGACACAGTGAAGACATTGCAGTAGACACGTCCACCTCTGCTATAGTCCAAACTGAGTGGAACCTTTGGCCTCTTGCAGTGGTTGTGGTCTTCTTGACTAAGCCTGTGTCTTTTAATCATCGGGTATGGTTCTGGTCTTCTTGACTAAGCCTGTGTCTTTTATTCATCGGGTATGGTTTTGCAGGTTAATGTGTCTGAAAGTAAACCACATACTTCAAGTCCCCCAACTATGAGAGTAGTACTCCCTGTGTACCTGAAGTATTTGAGCGATTGGAAAGAACCTCAGAACCAAAACTGACGCTTAGTAAAAACTCACCGTCCACCGTCCTCCGACAGAGTCCATGTCGCAGTACACCTACACACAAACACACAACCATTAGCAAATGGCTTTCAAACACAATATACAATATATCACACAGGCTGGAACAAGTACCTGATTACTATTACAACTAAGACTACTTCTATCTGGTGATCAGCATCAGTCCGAACTTATTTCTGTCAGACATGATCTCAATGGCCCTCATTTATGAACGTGTATACAACGGGGGGGGGGGAGGACTACACACGACAGAAAAAAGGTGTGCACCATTTTTAGGCTGTGTGTGTCTGCACACCATCGCACAGGACAGGGTGCCAAGGATGTAGTGATAGAACCGCTGATTCGATGCCCAGAGAGCAGGTCCAGCACAGCCCCGACTGGAGGAACAATCCTAACCCTAACCCGGGGTGAGGAAACACGCTCTCCCTCACAGCTGTTGCTGGCTCTGACTCACGAAAAAACGAGTAAAATAAAAAACATATACTCCGCTACTGTGTGTTCATTTAAATACTGGGCCGCCTATCTGTAGGACTAAGAATTTGCAGTATAATCCTTATATTACTATTAGGAGTATAATCCTGTATATTACTATTAGGAGTATACATACGTCACGGATGTCTAAATTAAATAATCTTCAGATGGAGTCCGATTTATACGGCGACCTTGTTGACCCCATCAGTGCATCATCTGCTTCTTAGCCGGATGAGGTCTGTCCAGGTCGTAAATAGTAGGGACGAGGCCTCAGTACCCAGAATATATCGGGGTGATAAGTACGATGGTTTCATCATCATACCTATTCTAAATTAGGGGACCGATGGGGGCCACTGTCTCACACTATCATCATACCTATTCTACATTAAGGGGGACCAATGGGAGCCACTATCTCACACTACCATCATACCTATTCTACACTAGGGGACCAATGGGGGCCACTGTCTCACACTATCATCATACCTATTCTACATTAGGGGACCAATGGGAGCCACTGTCTCTCACTATCATCATACCTATTCTACATTAGGGGACCAATGGGGACCTTTGTCTCACACTATCATCATACCTATTCTACATTAAGGGGACCAATGGGGGCCACTGTCTCACACTATCATCATACCTATTCTACATTAGGGGACCAATGGGGGCCACCGTCTCACACTATCATCATCGTCCCAGAGAGGAGGAGGTCTACCTGGACAGGAGATGTGGAGCTGATGGGGTAGATGGTGTACACTTTGGTTCGGTTGCTCTGAAATTTATAAATGTCGCTGCAGTCCTTGGGCAGGACGGGGGGTAGCAGCTGGTCAGCATTGGCGCCAGGAGCAGGACCACGGCTGGAAGCAGCTGAAACATGGAGGAAGATATAAAAGCTTCTGGATGTTTGAACACTTAGACCTGCAGATTTAAAGGAACTTAATGGGAAAGAGTACTAGAATATGATGAAGTATTGTGTGTAAACGTAGGCCTGTAAATGTACTCGGGGGGGGGTCCCAAAAACACAACGTTTCCAGGTTTACCTTCATTGTGGGAGTTGTGCTGGAGTGAAGCATTAGAAGCTCTGAGGTCTGGATCTCTGAGAAGCTCTGAGGTCTGGATCTCTGAGGAGCTCTTCAGACGACAAAGAGGAAGCAAAACCTCAGTGGTCAGCACGTTGTTTTAGAGCAGATCCAAACGGGACAGTTCATATTCATTCATGTTAAATCATAAATACCAAAGGGATTTGATAATGACTATGACACCAGAGGACATACACAATCAATTATTATATAAAATACACAATCAGTTATTATATAAAATACACAATCAGTTACTATAAAAATAACCAATCAGTTATTATGTAAATACGCAATCAGTTATTATATAAAATACACAATCAGTTATTATAATAAATACCACATCAGTTATTATATAAAATCGCAATCAGTTAGGCCTATTATATAAAATACGCAATCAGTTATTTATATAAAACACACAATCAGTTATATGTAAAATACAATAAGTTATCATATTGAATAAATGAAATATTCAGTCTGTCAGCATTGAAACAGCCATAGCTTGTTAATAGTGATAGTATTGCATTTTGTGTCTTTAATTTAGGACTAAAAACATAAAATCCCAAATTCTTATTAATATTAAGTAATTCTAATGTCTGCTAGCGGGACACTCACCTGTCTGGACTCACCTGCTCATCAAAGAGTGTCACTCCGTCACAACCTCACTCATTATGTATGTAGAGAGCCCTGTGATGTCACACCTATCCGACCAATCACAGACACCTTCATCACGCTGTGTTTAACTCTTTCCACCTGTACTGGGTTGTCTCCTTTGTCCTGCTGAATGTCCAGAGTAATCAGAGTATATCGTAGTATATCATAGTATATCATAGAATATCAGAGTATATCGTAGTATATCATAGTATATATATACACATATACATGTACATGGACTGTTCCTATAAATCTTTACTAGTCTCAACGACTACTCAAGCTCTGTAACATAGAACAGGAACAATTCACACACATCTACACACCATTGGGAGAATCGGGTACGGGACACGTGGACTCTGGAAGACAGGGACATTGTTCTTGAACAGGAAAGTTCTCGTCATCAGATATGTAAAACACACACCACACACACACACACAACACACACACACACAACACACACAACGCACACACACACCACACGCCAACAGCATATAAAGACATGTCCTCCATGTCCACTGTAGTAAACAGCATATAAAGACATGTCCTCTGTGTCCACTGTAGTCAACAGTATATAAAGACATGTCCTCCATGTCCACTGTAGCCAACAGCATATAAAGACACCTCCATGGGGGGGGGGGGGGAGGGGGACTATCACATGGACTCTATGAGGGTTTCTCTGAAGTATTAGGACTACGTGATAGATGAGACTGAACAGAAGTCTCATCTGAGACCTGAGAAGACTAATGAATACACCGGCGTCGATTCTGGATGGAAATAAGAACCCAGCATTCCTCTGACTCTGCCCTGGTTGGGGGACTTCCTTGTTCCTGTAGAGTGAAGAACACGTAGACCAGTAGACCCGTAGACACCTAGACACGTAGACATGCGTCTGACATGTGACAGGCTGAAAGACATTGATTCAACAGAATGTAGAAATGTAATAATATTACTGTAGACTTTATTAAATGTTTGTGTGTGCATGAGTGAGTGTGTGTGTGTTTCTGTGTGTGTGTGTGCGTGAGTAAGTGTGTGTTTGGTGTGTGTGTGTATGCATGAGTGAGTGTGTGTGTGTTTCTGTGTGTGTGTGTTTGTGTTTCTGTGTAATGACAAGTGCTACATTAATAATGGCATGTGAATGGGACACATGTTGGACTATCACATGGACTCTCTGAGGGTTTCTTCGAAGTATCAGGACTACGTGATGAGATTAGAGACACAGGTGTGACTATCACATGGACTCTGGATGAAAGGGACATTGTTCCTGAACAGGAAATGTTCTCAATGAAAAATGTTCAGGCCGTCAGATGTGTAACCACACAGATACACACACACACACACACACACACACGCACGCACACACACACACACACACACGCCACAGCATATAAACAACATGTCCTTCATGTCCACTGTAGTAAATAGCATATTAAGACATGTCCTCCATGTCCACTGTAGCCAAAAGCATCTAAAGACACACCATGGGGGGGGGACTATCACATGGACTCTATGGGTTTCTCTGAAGTATTAGGACTACGTGATTAGATGAGACTGAACAGAAGTCTCATCTGAGACCTGAGAAGACTAATGAATACACTGCGTCGATTCTGGATGGAAATAAGAACCCAGCATTCCTCTGACTCTGCCCTGGTTGGGGACTTCCTGTTCCTGTAGAGTGAAGGACACGTAGACCAGTAGACCCGTAGACACCTAGACACGTAGACATGCGTCTGACATGTGACAGGCTGAAAGACATTGATTCAACAGAATGTAGAAATTTTATAATATTACTGTAGACTTTATTAAATGTTTGTGTTGCATGAGTGAGTGTGTGTGTGTGTGTGTGTGTGTGTGTTTTTGTGTGTGTGTGTGTGTGCATGAGTGAGTGTGTGTGTGTTTTTGTGTGTGTGTGTGCGTGATGAGTGTGTGTGTGTGTTTCTGTGTGTGTGCGTGAGTGAGTGTGTGTGTGTGTTCTGTTGTGTGTTAGTGTGTATGTGTGTGTGCATGAGTGAGTGTGTGTGTGTTTTTATGGTGTGTGTGCGTGAGTGAGTGTGTGTGTGTGTGTGTTTCTGTGTGTGTGTGTGCGTGAGTGAGTGTGTGTCTGTGTGTGTTAGTGTGTGTGTGTGTGTCTGTGTGTGTGTGTGTGTGTGTGGTGTGTTCTGTGTGTGTGTGCGTGAGTGAGTGTGTGTGTGTGTGTGTGTTCTGTGTGTGTTAGTGTGTGTGTGTGTGTGTCTGTGTGTGTTTCTGTGTAATGACAAGTGCTACATTAATATGGCATGTGATGGGACACATGTTGGACTATCACATGGACTCTCTGAGGGTTTCTTCGAAGTATCAGGACTACGTGATGAGATTAGAGACACAGGTGTGACTATCACATGGACTCTGGATGAAAGGGACATTGTTCCTGAACAGGAAATGTTCTCAATGAAAAATGTTCAGGCCGTCAGATGTGTAAACACACACACACACACACACACACACACACACACACACACACACACACACACACACACACAGACTCACAGAAACACACAGACACACACAAAACACACACTCACCAACACATATAAAGAGCAGTCCCCATGTCCACTGTAGTCAACAGCATATAAGACATGTCCTCCATGTCCTGTAGCCAATAGCATATAAAGACATGTCTCCATGTCACTGTAGCCACACATATAAAGACAGTCCTCCATGTCCACTGTAGTCAACAGCATATAAAGACATCCTCCATGTCCCTGTACAATAGCATATAAGACATCCTCCATGTCCACTGTAAACAGCACATAAAGAGCATGTCCTCCATGTCCACTGTAGTCAACAGCACATAAAGAGCATGTCGTCCATGTCCACTGTAGCCAACAGCATATAAAGACATGTCCTCCATGTCCACTGTAGCCAACAGCATATAAAGACATGTCCTCCATGTCCACTTTAACCAACAGCATATAAACAGGGTCTGATCCATGTCCAGGCAGCGTCGTCATTCTCAAAACTACTTTACCTTATACTTCAAGTGCATTTCCAAGCCTGTTCTTTGAAAGTTAAATCAGTATTTCTACTTTTACCAAAGTATTTTTCAACAGAAGTACCTGTACTTCCACTTAAGCACGGGACGTGAGTACTTTTGCCGTCTCTTGTGGAAGCCAAGCTACATCTCCCGTTTCTGTTCCACAGTCTGCAGACCAGCGGAGTAAAGTCCAGATTCTCAGTTTAACACCAGGTCTGAGCTGATTTAGGGGGGGGGGTTGTCATGACAGCTGGGAGCATTTCAGAGATTAGAAACACGTCACACAGGTGTAAGATGTCTTCCTAAGAAGACTAATGAACACACCTGCGTCTCTTCTTGTTGAAAATAAGAACCCAGCATTCCTCTGACTCTGCCCGGGTTGGGGACTTCCTTGTTCCTGTAGAGTGAAGGACACGTAGACCAGTAGACACGTAGACCAGTAGACACCTAGACACGTAGACACCTAGACACGTAGACACTAGACACGTAGACCAGTAGACCCGTAGACACCTAGACACGTAGACATGCGTCTGACATGTGACAGGCTGAAAGACATTGATTCAACAGAATAAAGAAATGTAATAATATTACTGTAGACTTTATTAAATGTTTGTGTGTGGCATGAGTGAGTGTGTGTGTGTGTGTGTCTGTGTTTGTGTGTGTGTGTGTGTGTGTGCATGAGTGAGTGTGGTGTGTGTGTGTGTGTGTTCTGTGTGTGTGTGTGCGTGAGTGAGTGTGTGTGTGTGTTTTTCTGTGTGTGTGCGTGTGTTTTTCGTGTGTGTGCGTGAGTGAGTGGTGTGTGTGTTTTGTGGTGTTAGTGTGTGTGTGTGTGTGTCTGTGTTTCTGTCTAATGACAGGTGCTACATTAATAAAGTGACACATGTTGGACTATCACATGGACTCTCTGAGGGTTTCTTCGAAGTATCAGGACTACGTGATGAGATTAGAGACACAGGTGTGACTATCACATGGACTCTGGATGAAAGGGACATTGTTCCTGAACAGGAAATGTTCTCAATGAAAAATGTTCAGGCCGTCAGATGTGTAACCAGACACAGATACCACACCCACCCACACACACACACACACACACACACACACACACACACACACCACACACACACACACACACACACCACAAGCCAACAGCATATAAACACATGTCCTTCATGTCCACTGTAGTAAACAGCATATTAAGACATGTCCTCTGTGTCCACTGTAGTCAACAGCATCTAAAGATACCTCCATGGGGGGGGGTGGACTATCACATGGACTCTATGAGGGTTTCTCTTAAGTATTAGGACTACGTGATTAGATGAGACTGAACAGATCAAATGGACTCTGGATGACAGGGACATTGTTTCTTATCAGGAAATGTTTTACAGTTTTCTCAATTGTTTACACACAAATACTGGTACTTGAGACAACACAATAACCACAACATGTAACTTAGTCACCAACCCCCTGAACCAATTCTGCTAAACTACAAGCACAATTCCTGCTCTACACTCAGACTGCAGTTCTAAAACACACTTTTTTCAAAACACTCCACACAATCTCTGCCTTTGGCACAATTTTCATGAAGAAAATCTCTTGTCTTCACAAGGAACACACTGCCTTTCATATATGCACACTGACTCATCACAAGGGCAAACACCCTCACACAACTTTACAGTTAGCAATCAGAGCTTTAGCATAAACGGCAAAAGGTGAGCTCTTCTGTTTTGGAGGAATGGACGCCAACATTGGAAACAGAGTCAGAGCCAGAGGAGTGACAGTAGGAGGTGGACGAGGAAGAGGAAGAGGAAGGACTGTAATCTCTGATGGGCAAAGAGTACAGCAGGTACACGTAGCATCCATCATCCCAAATTCCGAAATGAGAATAGGTCAGAAATCTACTCTCACTAGAATATTGCAGTACTGCACAGTATTCCTACTTTGTATTCCTTCACAGTATTTACAGTATTTTACTATTTGTTTGGCAGAACAACACAAGTGGTCGGGAACGTCTTCTGTCTCTTTGACAGGAAACTGAACTCATGATATGGTCCTAGAAAATAATGCCATACACAACACTACGGTAAATACAAAGAAAAACAATGACATATTTCAAAACATTGATAGGGTGAGCTCATCAACACTGGACACTGTCTTGTGCAGAAATCATCTCAAGATGAAGCCGGTCTACAGGTGCCATTAGAACGCAGTTCAGAAAGAGTCAAAGAATTGCAATATTACTAACAAACAAATATATTTGGGACAACGCAAGTTTCCACCGGGCTGCTCTGGTTCATCACTGGTTCACTGCCCCCCCCCCAGGCTTTTAGTTGTTTATCTCCCTCCATATTCTCCATTCCTCAATCTTATTGAGGAATTGTTTTTTCTGCCTGGAGATAGAAAGAGTTTGACCGAAATCCACAATGCGTATACCTCTTCTCCGAGCTATAGAGGACACATGTGGACATATAGCAGCTGATGCTCTTCATGGCTGAATCACCAGGCGATATTTCCCCCCCGCTGCTTGGCCCGGGAAAACACTGCTTGTGATGTGGTGAGGTGCTGTGGCCAGACCGCAACAGAAGAGAGGATGCAGCATAGGTTTTTTTGGCTTTTTTTACTGTAACTGTGTACAGTAAATTCTTCTGGTGTTTTGTGTGTAGTGTATGTGCAACTTTGTGTTGGTTGGAATGGGACGTACACTGTGTACATGGTTTTTGTGGGACACATAAAATATATGTGTTATTGTGTATTTGTGTTTTCTGAGTATAAAACAATATTCTCAAATATTTTACAACACACTTATGTATGAAGTGTCTGGCCTAAGTCATTATAATGAATGGAGATGAAGTGGTTTCCATTCATCAGAGTGTTTACATTGAGCACATCGATGATCAACTGGTTCTTATGAATGTCTGTTCATATGATGGTGTGTGTGTCATTTGCAAACAAAATACCATTTTGAGAAGAAATACATTGTTTTGAATGTAAAGTTTAGTTTTGCAGGAGAATGAGGGGTTTTGAGCATTGGTGTGTGTTTTTTGATTGTGTGTTCTGAGAATATGAGGCATTCTTTCAGAAAATGTGTGTAAACAATCGAGAAAAACTGTAACTTCATTAATACTGTGAAATTTGTGTAACCACTGTTTGAGTCTACATATCACAATTTAAAAAACAAACAAATTACACACAGAGTCAAAGTTCAGTTTCAATAAATGTATCGGTTTATTTGACAATTGTAGTAACAACGTCATCAGTACAACTGTAAAAACACTATGCATTACTACTCAGATAGGCACAACCTGTTGGCAATTATAACCCACACATAGAGCAAGTGGGTGGAGTAGTCAGACAATTAGCTAGGTTTAAAAGGCACTTACAGAACCTGGTTTGGATCACAAACAATGGAGGACAAAGTCTGTAACTGTGAGATAGCCAGGGTGCTGTAATGCTGGGAGTGAGCAGAGAAATTGCTCAAAGACTGACAACTGGTGAGCAAAAAAAAAAAAAAAAAAAAAAGTAGAAGTCAGTTATCTTAATACCTTTTATACATGTGGGTGGCAATTATTGAAATGATTAATCTTTATGTTTCAGACAGCAGATATGCCAATGATATCCTGGAGCAGATTAGAGCTACAGAAACCAATCAAGGTACATCTTTACTATGCCAAACATGAATTGGAATATATATGTTGACCATTCTTTTCAATGTTCGGACTCTTTTTCTCTGCAGTAAACCCACAAATGGCAAGGGTTGTGACCCAACCTCCTGTCATCCCCACTCCTCAACCTCCCTTCATCCAAGGCCCTGTATCTGCTCCTACTCCCCAGCCTATAGTTCCCCCCCCCCCCCCCACACACACACTCCAGTCCATACACAGCCGTCAACCGTCACACCGAGCCCTACACCTGAAACCAACCCACCACAGCAGTCATCCTCGTCAGGCAGCTTCCATCCATTTTCATCCTCACCGCAGAATCCCGGACAGGTACAGTGAATTTGTTTGTGATCTAAGGATTAGAATATAATGTTAATGCTTTTAACACTGCAATGTTTTACAGAATTCACACACAGAACCACATTGCTGCTACTGGAGCTGACCAGACAATACACCAACATATACAACAACAACAAAATGGCCTTTTACAAAAAACTGGAACATGCTTTCACAGACAGAGGATACACCTACACACTGGATAAAATCAGAAAGAAACTTGGTAACATGCTTACAACATACAAAAGGGCTAAGGACAGATCTCGGGCAACAGGTCAGCTGGGAATGTTACCTGGTAAGTGCCTGCTCTGTATGCACAGCTTAAATGTTAGTGACATCTGAAAGGTTATCAGTCTTCCATAATTTCTCAGTATTTTCCACCCATGGCTATAGGGCTTCATCAGCACACTCGGACACTGAATATTTATTTATTCAGCAATGAAAAGTTAACATTCCTGTTTATGGCTGTCTTGATTTTAACTAACTGTCCTTTCTTGCAGCAAATGGATGAAATATTTGGTGGTTCCGGAGAGGGGAATGCATCACCAGGAACCATTATTCCACACCACTCCTCCCCAGTCAGAAGACATTACCACTCCAAACTCCCTCAGAAGTTATTCATCAGTCCGACGATGAAGATCCCCAGCCTGGTCCCTCAACTGCCATCCCCACTACTAAACGTACCACACATAAAAAGAGCACATCATTTCATGATACATACCGGTCCCATGCCGAGAGAAGGACGGCTGCGTTGGAGTCGCTGGTGAGGCCAGAAGTAACTAGGTGGAGACGCCCAAAAGGAAAAAAGATTGCATGAAAAAAAAAAAAAAAAAGGTGACTTGCATGGGGCAGGTCTTAACCCAACTAAAAGAAATTGGAAAGCAACAAAAATAATCATTGGATTGCTGTTAAATGATATTCTGTGTCTGTATTAATACGTAAAAGGAACTGAAACACCATAAAGTGAGCAGTGGCAAATGGTTCACATTCCCAGTGGTGAAATACTCCCACAATCCCCTGCAGATTTAGCCTGGGTTCTTACCACCCAGTTACCATGAGCTGCCACTCGGAGGCACAGCAGAAGTCTTGATGTAGAGGCGCTTCAAATCAAAATGCCTTAGGATTAAAACTGTAAAGTAACCGTCTCATAATTGAAGCATTAGATGGGTTTAATGAAACACATTTGCTGTAATCCTCAGTGCCTTTTCAAACATTGCAATATTGTATTACTACTTTGCATTTGACCTAAAGTGCCTCACATAACCCTGTGGCATACTGCACACCAGCTCACAAACAAAAAAAAAAAAAAAAAAAAAAGGTATGAATTCTAACTAAAGAGTATGTTGTCCTTAAAAGGTGGGCACAAATCATATCTCTGTAATGAGAGGCATCATGGTTGTGGGACTGTGGCTCTTCGATGTCGGGTTGAAGACCCAGCTCATCTTCATTGACCTGGTCACCAGACTCCAAACAAATGTGTAACATGCAACATGTTACTGCTGCACTGATGTTTGCCACTTCCTTCATGTGCAGACACTTCAGCCTCCTGAACTTTGACTTTAAGATGCCAAATGCATGCTCAATGGCCACACGGGCTGCATTGAGCTTTGAGTTAAAGCGCCTTTGCCCAACAGTGAGATGCCCATTATCCCTGTAGGGCTTCATCAAATGTAATGATGAAGGGTAGGCTGAATCAGCAATGATGTGCATTCCTTCTGGTACAAGAGCCTGAGGAATCAATTCCAGTTGCCGTGCTACATCAGTGTTTCGAAATGCTCTCGCGTCAACTTCCAGGGTGACCTACATTGACATGACAAAAGCGGCGCTCGCTGTCACAGACTCCGGTGAGAATGATGGAGTAAAACTGTTTCCTGCTATAATAGGCTATGGGGTTGTTGCAAAATGGTTTGACGATGGGAATGTGACATCCATCAGGAGCACAGACTGTATTTGGAAAGCCGGCTGTTTGAAAATGTAATTGTGATGTGTTCAGTGCTTCCCCTCTGGGCCATGAAATGTGATGTGACAGATGTGTGTTGACCAGGGAACAGAAGTTATGGAGATGGGTTGACATGGTGGATTTTGAAATGTGGAATCGGTCTGCAACACCCCTATACGACTCCTGAGTGGCTAGAGTCCACAGGCAGGCGAGAACAGCGTGGGTAACCGGCAACTTGGTATGCCGTCTGTTCGTATAAGAGGGTCCCAACATCCTCATAACATCCTATAGCAAAGAAAAATTAATGATCAAATGTACGTACAGGCTACAAATGTTAATGAGAATAGCGTACTAAAATGATTCAGATGATCTTCCTAGACTTACCTCTACTTGTCCTCTCGACAGTCTGAAATGACTTTTAAAGTCAGTCACACTGTACAAAGGTACGACTTGCTCAACAAAATGTGGCATTTTTGGAACCAACCTAGGAGAATGAAACTGATTTTATACAGTTATAAAAAATATATATATTGTGCTTCCTGAAGAAGTTATATTAATATGGTTGCTGACAACTTTTTGTATGAAATAATTATCAAACCCTCTCTTAAACAGCGTGATAAAAAACATTGTGTATAATATGTTCCTCTATTATTCATTTGTTTCATTGTTTTAATTTGCCAATAAAGTTGGAAAAATTGTACTTGATCATTAAGGAGCATCATCAAAACTATTAAGGGCTTTTACTGAATGCGATCAAAAAATGAAACCACTAACGTTAGGTTAAATGAACTGTGGCCAAGTGTGCACCATTCTTTGAAATATTTAGCGTTAAATCACCTTCTCTGTTGAAGTCGATCTTCGTGGAGAAGAAGGGGCATCTCTTCATACTGAATTTCCTCAGCCATCAAAAACGCGTATGTGATTTCCTCAACCAATTTTGCAAACTACAGGTAGCCTACAGATGATCAAACAGGATGTAAACACGTTTGTAACTTCCTTTTACATGCTTTGAAGGCTGACGGAAAACGCGTCCGAATTTACCGCAGCTTCTTGTCCCTGTCCCTGTCCCTGCTCCTGCTCCTCTCGTCTACGTTACAGGCGAGGCGCAGTTCATCTCGAACAAGCCTTATGAGAGATCTCTGTGTCCTAGACTTCCTTATGTACAGGAGGCGGGGGCCACCCACTAATGGCTCAATCAGGAACACCTGAGATAGGCAGAGAGGGAGAAGAAGAACAAGGGGAGAGCATAACACTTCAAATTCTAACAACGGTTTGATGTGGCAGGGCACCTTTGATTAATAATACCATGTATCACCTGTGGATCTTCATTATTCAGAGTGAATGTCATAAGGTTTATTCTCACAGATGCCATTTTTTGAAGTCAGGAGAAGAGCCCTCACATAATAAAAGTGAGATACACGTCACTCTCCCAACTCCTGATTGCTGCCAAGCTGATTCACCTGCTCCCAGCTGCACAGCTGCAACCCATCCACTAATCAACTCTGCAGCACCATAGCAACCACTCTCTGCTGGCCACATCCTTGGCCCAGCTTAGTCACTTGAACTGTCTTATATTCCAGTTTATTAGCCAATAGATCACAATTGCATCCTAATCAGCTAGCTCACAAACCAAAGGAGTAGCCATTGTTGTCAAATGGAATCTCCCACTTAAAGTGTTGTCCTCTTGGTCAGATGATACAGGCAGGATTGGGATCTCTACAACAGAATCTGGTGCCAGAATAATTGCATTTGTGTCAATTTACGCGCCTGTTGTTTTTGATGGCAATTCCTATAATACGCTCACCAATCAAATGTTGGAGTTAACAGACGTTCTTTTAGTGTTGGTGCAGATTTCTATGCTGTGTGGGACACAAATATTGATCGGTCGAACACGAAAGCCACTAGGAACCAGGATCAGGCAACAAATGCTCTGAAATCAAGGCCCAGCAGTTTGGGGCTTATTGGTATTTGGCGTACAGTTAATCTCCCCTGTAAGGACTATTCATTTTTCTCAGGTAGACAACTCTCAATTCTTTTCCAAGATAGATTTCCTTCCTTCTCTTGAACCTGAGTTTACCAGATTAGACTCATTGTTACAAACAAATTTACTGACCGGGTAGCTTTAGAACTCCTCATCCGTAGAGTAAGTGTTGGAGCTCAAATCCTGTTCCGGTCTCAGGGTCCAGATAAATACACTCAGAAACTAAGATGTTGATGAATGATCATTTATTCAATGGAATATTCCAGAGACAAGTCATGAAACTCAGCATGCAACAGTCACAGAGTTGTCTGACCCTCCTCACTAAGTCTCACCCTCTTTATTTACTCCAGGGCCAAAGCTCATTAAACCTTGTGCCTGTTCTCCTTGTCTCCAAAGATAAGATGTAGCCTTCACTCCCATCCTGCAACTATCTCTCCCTAGGACATCCTGACCTGCTTTAGCAACAATAGTTACACTAAGAATTCAGTTAGTTGAACAAGCAGTGTCCACTTCTCACATGTCATTAATAAGCATTGGAACCTTATAAGCATACATAATTATTCATGGTAAATATGTGGTTAATCATACTTCAATAAATGGTTTAAACAAATATATTTCCAACAGGGTCCAAGAGCCAAAGAGCCAGACAAAGGAAGGGGAGAGCTGTGACAGCTTGATCCAGGTAACTTTGTCTCAGGATATCCTACGTAATAAAAGGATTCACACATCAACATCTGAGATTTTGATACTAATTGACTGAACCCTGAGAATGGAGAAGGATTTAGCTCCAACACACTTTAGCATGAGAAATTGAATCAAATGAGCCGTGTGTCTCACGGCCAATGCGTGAGAGTTGGCAGCCCTGTTTTAAATTGTAAAAATCACAGGTAAGTAAGTAAAGGGATTGCATGCATAAATACAAGGAGAAAAGGATCTATAATCCATTTTTAGAGTCATAATTTAGAACTATGACAAAGGATCACATGCATTGCCTGCAGTATTACCCATCGCCATACTATAAAAAATATGTTAGAATATTTACTAATAAAAAAGATAAATAAGGACATGTATCATACTGTAAAAAAAACAGTGCTAACCACACTTCAGTGTACTCTGCATTGCATTTGAAAATGACACAATGTTTTCTAACGTTTGTGTTTCTCCACTATAATTCTGTTTCTAGTGACATGGACAAAGAAGCAGAAGACATGGACGAAATCTCCAGCACTCCTCTGTTCTCCATCAACTCAGAGACCACTGAGGATCGTGCGGATCTTGATGAGCTGATGAAGTGTGATGATGTTTTAGAAGACCGAGAGGTCACCTGGCTGAGGACCCATTCAATCATCAGTGAGGTGAGCAGGATGACATCTGACACCTCTTCTTGGTGTTCCTCCCCTGATTCAGACATCTCAGACACGATCACACCCTCTGATAAGAATACTGATGAGGAGATTAAACAAGCATGCCAAAACTTCTTTAACCTAGAGAACCTGGGGACAGAGGCCACTGATTTTGGAGATAAAGAGGAAGTTGGCTATTGGCCAGTTGGGTGAGCACCACCTTGACAAAAGTTTACTTGACAATTATTTTTATTTTATTCTAAATTATATGAGAAGAATTCCAGTAATTAAGTATATTTTTGATATTAAAACGAGTTATTATTTTTTGGGACACAAGGTTTTTGCTTTAAATTTTACTAAATTTCTTAAAATCTGAACCAAGATCAGCCCCCTATCATTTAATTATGAATTATTAATCTGTTGTTGACATGTGCTGGCATATTCATTGCTCCATAGTTTTTGAGCAGAAACATGAGCTGTTTCTCAATGTCAAGAATCCTTCCTCGGCAGGACTAGACATTCCAAGTCACGTCCTTCAGAGGCAGGTCAGAGTCCTCCGTAGCATTCGTTGAACAAAAGGAACAGGCTAGTAAGTCCACGTCATCGCGTTCTTGCGTCATTGAGTTTGTTTCTCCGCCTTCATCTCCGCCCTGCATTTCAAAACAATGGGCGGTGAAATGGATGTGGAACTCTGAACTGTGCTGTTCAATTGATTATATTATACACACACACACACACGAGAACATAAAGACACAGACCAGTTAATGCAATACATTTATTGTTAGAATGCCAATCTAATAGCAAATAATCTTACAACATCTCTCATTGGCCTCTGTCTCCCTGCGTGTCTTCTGTTCCCGTCCTCAGTGACCGCCTCCGTTTGTCCCTGTTAAAAGACAGTTAACACAAGAAAAGATGCTGACCGTTGTGCATGTTGTACTGTAACATTACGGAACATTTTACTTGTTACACGGGAAACTACTCATTCATGTTAGCCTTTATTTATCGTTGCTAGCTAGCTAGTGAAGTTAACAAGTTGCAGCGTTACATTTCATCCTGCAGTAACAACTGATAAACACACCAATTACTAAATCTCTGCCAAAGTTACGCGTATATAATAACGGCCTAAAAATAGAGATGAAAATGCCACTGGACATAACCTTTTAAAAACACAAATTGCAAAAAAAAAAAAAGCAACCTCGCTAGCTAACAGCCTAATGTTAAATGAGTTAGCTAACGTTAGCTCGGGGTGTATCTACCTAATTATTATAGCAATATGTACCAGCATTAAAGCGTTAAGCATTACATTGATGTAAAACATTAAAGGGGTGATAGAATGCAAAACCGATTTTACCCTGTCATATGTGAATACCGACAGTTCGGTGGGTAAATAGGACATACAAAGAAGCTTTAAATCCCATTGACATGCCTTTCCTCTGAAAATCCCACATTTTGAATCTGCCGCTGAAAACGGGCGAATCTCAACAAAGCCAAAAGATGACGTCAGGATCTCAGAACCATTAGCTTTGTCACGCCCATGGCCGTATAAGGAGAACGGTCCAGCCCCAACATCTACACACAGGCCACTGACCTGAGACCAGCTCCTAATGCAGCTAGCGTTAGGTCAGTAGATGTCCGACTGAGAACGCTGCTTGTGTACTCTGACGGGATTTACTAAGAAGAAAGTTTGGAATATTTCCCAGGATAATGACAATGAACCAGGGTCGTAAATGCAGAGTTCCAGGCTGTACAAGGAACGGTGACACTTCTCAGCCTTCCCAAGGAAGCAACCACTTGACGGGCTCGGCTGCTGTTTATAAGGAGATCCCAGGGAACGTTTTCACCAAAGACAGTTTTCAAAACTTTGGACAATTTAAAGCAGGATTTGCTAAGCTGCTGTTGCTGTTCCGATTGTCTGGTCATCCCAACCACAAGCTGTAAGTATGATTTCGTCATTAACAGTAACATTGGCAATGCTAAGGTATCCTGTAGCTAGCATAGGCTGGATGTGTGTTGATAATTGTAATGGCAAAGGGGCTAACGTTTCATTTTCCTAACTGTTCCATTCGAATAAATACCCCGTGTTGTCATGTAGCTCCATCTATAGTTCACCATGCATGTTTGTCCACTTTGTCAGGTTCATTTTTATTGTATTTCAGCAAGAAAGCTAACTGCAGCTGAGTAGAATCATGATCGTTTGGTTGCTAGCTAGCGCTAAGCTGTAACGTTACTCAGCTAGCTAGCTAGCTCTGTTATCCCGTTTGCTTCGACAACAGAACTGGAAACGTTATCATTTCATATGATATCTAGTCAATCTCGTGAAAACAGTGTGTATATAGACTGCAATGTATTGATTTGCAGTTTTTTTTATTTCAGAGCAACGCTACGTCACAAGGACAAGACGCGAAAGATGCAGCTTGCCAAACAGATGCTCCGAGTGTGTCATCTCGGGGGACACAACTGTCTCATAAGACATCAACACCGCACATATCATACAAGGTAACCTTTCTAATTATTCTTACAAACCAGACGTCTTATAGTGTTTGTGTAGCATTGTGACTGGGTAGCATTTAGCAGAGCAGTGTTATCTAATGTTATCATGATGAGTGAGTGACTTTTATCAAATATGTGAGCCATTACCAACACATTAGTGGACTATTTATAGTAGGAATAGAACTATTCATCTGGATTATCACTGATTGGTCTGATCTCAATCAATTGCATTTCCTTTTGTGGGGGGGGCTGGTGAAAATAATTTGGACAATAGGCAGGAATGTGTTTGTATACAACAGGTATGACTGAATGCTAGATTGTGTGTTGACGATGCCTTTTGCAGGTATGTACACGCCCTATGAACTTTGTCATTCAACAAAACAAGTCTTTAGAAAAGGCAAATGTGAATGGGGGACAAATTGTCTGCAGAAACTGGTTTTGTTCAGTGAAGGAGTGGGACACAAACATGGTCTAGAGACATCAAGCCTAATGGCCGGCCATATAAATGTAAATCATTTCAGATTTAAGCTGCTCCCACTGTAAGACACTTGTAACAACACTGGTTAGAGTCCTGCTTTGGCACAGCTTAGAGGTTTAGCAACTGCTTTTGCTATGAGTCAACTGGAGTATTTTGCTTGGTGTGTGTAAAAGGTAATACAGCTATGTTACAACATTTGTTTTTTGTTTGATTGTATCTTGCAGCCACAACGGAAGACAGCCAAGGGGAAACTAATGTACAGACGTCTGTTCCCAAGGCCAACAGGGGAGGTTACACCGTCAAAGAAGTGAAGACAGAGACAAAAGTTTGTAAGTTTAAATATTTTTTTATTACAAACAAAAAATACTAAATTGCATCTTATCGGCACTCAAAATAACTTTTCACACACTGCAAACAACAAATCTGAATGTGCAATGATATAGGTGCTAAAATGACTTTTCACACACAACAGGCTATGTCTTAGACCTGATGCGACTGGTGTTTGAGGAGATCATCCACGACCCCCTTCCTTATCTGGAAGCAGTCCTGTGCCCCAGGACCTGTGTGCTCAGCTCGACAGGCACCCAACCCGACATACTGCCCTGAAACATCCAGAAACTCCCTCCACGCTGCACGACACAAGAGGGGTCACGGCACGGACACTTCTACCAAGAAAACCCAGCACCAGCTCACAAAAGTCCTATAAGCCCTGTGTCTGCATTGCCTACAAAGAGAACAGGGTGTAGTGGACAATCACATTTTTTAGATTTAAGAGTAATGATGATTGTTTTGAAACAAAATAAAGTAATTTTGTTGTCTTGATAATACTGTGTTTTTGTAATAATGCTGAATCAATAATCAATGTGTATTGTTATAAACATTTTATTTAGATACTTGAACTGCTAACAGTGGTATCAAATTGGCTTCACCTTTCCATCCATCTGATTCTCAACTGGCCATGGTCAACTCTGTAAATATTCATTGCATTTTGCAAAGAATATATATTGAGGCACGGATGAAGGCCAGGATGGTGAGCCATACAGGTTATCTCCTCAGGAATCTAGGTCATTCTTATTCTTCTGACCTGTAAAAACAAACATAATGAGCCTGTTGTTATTTCATAATGTTGAATGAGCAGAAAGCATAAAGTAGCTTGAGTTAATGTATCTCTAGTTTTATTTAACTGAGGTATTTATTGGCAACATATTTCTCTCTCCTGGGGCATGTGTGCACAGTTTCCACAAGAACACCTGCCAAGGTAAGATACTACATTAGATTACTACATGTTAAGAAGGTAATAATCTCATAGTCAGATGATCTAATCTGCATGATAGTAGTTCCAAGATAACATTAGACGTAGCATACAAACTGAACAGAAAAAGGCTCCTGTCCAGCTTAATGGACGTCCTGTTGTAAGATAACATTACTTCTGGGCGGTAAAGAATGTACGTAACTCATAATCACAATCAATCATTATTCAGCAGGAGAGTATACGGTAACAAATGTTACAAGGTGACTAAGAGACTTTCGTTGAGAGCAGCTCTATGAACTGGCCACTAACGTTTCTGCCAACTGGACATCTTGACTGAAATTGCGAGGGTACAAGTTGTAAAATATTTGTCCATGTGCAAATTAATAAGTTATGTTGCTTACAATACTAAAAACAAGGCTAATACAAAGTTATTCTTAGGCTACAACACTGAAGTGGGAGTATTACACTAGTGTGACAACAAACCTCTAATGTTGAAAAAGCAAGTAAATGCTAAATGACAAAACTTACCAGTCTGAAGAAGTCATTTCCAATTTACTGGCAGGTTGCTCCTCGATGTCAGATCCTTCTCTGATTCAGGCTCAAACAGATACGGTAACCATGCTATCGCCACCTTGGATGTTTTAGTCATGTTTGTGTGCAGCAGCAAAGCTCGTTGCACACCAACCAATCAGCGCGCAGCTTATTTAAATATTCATGAGCAGACCATATAAGGCAGAAAAGCTCTCGTTTCAAGCCAGGTCAATTTAGCAGGGTGGTGTGAGGGCCAAAAGAACAGCTAAAACAACATTTTTAGCCCAACAAATGTTACATACCCTATCAGGAGACCTCAAAGAACAGCGTGATATACTCTATACAACCATTCTATCACCCCTTTAAAGGTGGTTCTGGGGTTTCCCAGACATAGGGGCCACCACCAGTGTGAAGGCAGAAGTCACACCCATATTTGCCATTGAACTGTTTTGTGTTTCTCAGGAGTGGACGGGCAACTGAATCTGAGGAGCACAGGAGTAAATGAACTTTGCTTGTATGCTCTACTTTTTCAGAGTCTATCCATTTTATTCCAGTCTGTTCCAGTTCCTTGAGCTCTGCCACAAAAGCAGTTAAAAATGTGATCATATTCGGCTTGCTTTTACCAAACCATAAGCATGGTATACATATGTTGGCTTGGCGATCTTTTGGTGACAGCTCTATGACTTGACACTGAATTGGCCATATCTGAAAATTGTTACTGTTGAAAACTGGAATTCCATCACAATTCCACAGAACTGATATGTCATCAGCCCCTATTTGTCCACTCTGCTTGAGTTTTTCGTATTCAGCCCCACACTGAATATCTGAAACAATGCCTGGAATTGATTCTCTTTCATTCAACTGTATCCCAGATTTTTCCACAATGTCCACAATTTGGGCTGATAGACTACATACAAGAAAGTAAGACCCAACCCTTAAATTTCTCTCAAAGTCAAATTCAGCATTACAAGAAGAACATTTTTTTGGAGCTGTCTCTCTGGGTCCCATATAGCTTTCACAGTTGATACAATAAAAATGGGGCACATACTGGCCAAACTGTCCATACGCTTTATAAAAAAGATATGAGGTTGCTGGCACCAAGCCAGGGAAATGTTCATTAAACATTGTAAGAAGATCCTGAAGAGCTACCCCTGTCAAATTGTGCCTCAGTACATATGACATGAGTAAGAGCAGACTCTGTCCTTTTGTGATGGGAGCACCAGGGTATACAGGATCATCATCATGGGGTTTCTGTAATACAAGACAAGATTGCTCACATTCTTACCTAAAACACAATAGGAATAAGAGAGATGTCTCATACATGTTATGTAAAAGAACAATATACAGATAATCTGTAATTAAATAGTAGTACCTTCAATTGGTTTGAATCTTGATTTCCGGCTTGGCTCCTCTCTTCTGCTCTGTGTTCTTCTCCACTTCCATCATCTTCCTCTCGGTCGTCATGTCCACTTCCGCTATCTTCTTCTCTGTCCTCTTGTCCACTTCCATCATCCCCGTCTCTGTCATCATGTCCATTTCCGCCATCTTCCTCTCTGTCGTCTTGTCCACTTCCATCATCCTCCTCTCTTTCATCATGTTCATTTCTGCCATCTTCCTCTCTGTCATCATGTCCACTTCCATCATCCTCCTCTCTGTCGTCATGTCCACTTCCACCATCTTCCTCTCTGTCCTCTGGTCCACTTCCATCATCCTCCTCTCTGTCATTATGTCCACTTCCATTATCTTCCTCTCTGTCCTCCTGTCTCTCTCTATCCACTTCTTGGTAATCTGCATTACTATGGTCTGCAAGACAAATATGAGACAAATGTAGAGCAATTAAAAGCAGCTTTGTTGGTCTAAAACGTATGGTTGAACATTGGGATATAAAAATAGCTACATTTACTAGATACGATTTCTTTCTCCTGAACTTACCTTTTCAGTAACTTGTCTTCTGTAAAGGGATGTTCTTGGAACTGAAGATGCACAGAGAAATCTCTTGTAGAACAATTTTCTCTGTTTCTGTGGATACAGTAAAAACAAAGATAATAGGAAACCTGAACACAGTAAGAGTTGTATTATCCACTAGCTAGCACTAGTGTTGATGTATGATTACCCTTGATGACTTACAGTGGACTTGGGCAAAGATTTTAGGATGAAGATATAAAACTGGAAGTAATATTGTCTTTTAGAAAACCATCAGATAGGTTTATCTTATAGGCTGGGATATTATAATATACCTACCTACCTATTTTTCTTGCAGATGTCACAGTAAAAGTCAGAAGCTATAACACATATATTTTTAAAGTCTTTAATGAGTGTATGGGGTCTGTCAGTGCAGAAGTTTTTGACGTGAAGTCAAGTTGATGATTTTCACGTAAAAACAAGGTAGGCCTATTTCACATTTTCACATCATATAGCTATTAACACTTTAACAAACATGTCATGATAGGGTACTACTTATCTTGAAACGTTTCACTTTGTAATGTTATACAGAATACAACGTTTTTCAGGTGGGAGAGTAAAATTGAAATTTTCGTTGTAGCCCACAGCATTTCACCAATTGTATTTTTCTTTACCTGGTTAGGTTGAAGTCTTCTATATTTTGTCGTTCTTGGCGTCTCTGGTTGACTCTCGTCAGAATTCAAATGTCTCTTCAGTTTTCGTTTTGCTGGCATGATGATTTGGTATAGTAACTGTATTATAACAGACTGTATAAAACGTCTCTAAAATTCGTATTTTTTTAAAAATAGATTGGCGCCGAGTCTGACCAATGAAGTGCATCAGATTCGTTTTTCACTTTCAGCCAACCAGAGCTGCGGACGTTCTCATCCGTTGCATCCATCTGAGCGGGGTCACTCGCGTGAAAGCAGGTTGGCAGGTTAGGATAGACTGTACGGTTAGGAGAAAACAATGGCGTTCCAATTCGCCGTCTACTACTTATTTGATAAAACACTTAAAGTGGAGAGTACGTCGCTCATTCTTGGTAGCTACCAGTTCACCCAAGTGGTATCCCAGCCGGACCTTGATGACGACACGAACTGGATTGAAATAAAGTGGCCTACGAGAAAAGAACCAAAGAGGACGGTGGCTGCTAAGGTCCTGTTATTTGGAGGCAAGTATGGAGAATACCTATTTTCCCAACTATTTCAGCTAGCTTGCAGCTCTAACTGTTTAATTTTGTCGTTGTAAGGAAGAATGTCTTGGCTAAACTTAATTTTTCTTACTATTGTCGTTATATCAGACTCCTACAAAGAACTTGTGTCGAAGAAGAATTTGTTCCTTCTCGGTAAGGATATATGGGCCGAGGAGGAAAGCAGGGGTGTGCGCATGAAAAAGAAAATGTGTGAGACCGACGTAGTGAAGCCTAAAACGGCCGTGCAGGTGAGTAGGCAACATTCCTAAATGCCAGCGCAAAAGCTGCTCCTGTAGTATGGCTAGCTACACATCCAGGTGCTTCCTTTATGGTAGAGGTCTTGACAAAATTCAAACCATTTACCTAAGTAAAAAAACATTTAAAAAAATGCTAAAATACTCCATTACAAGCCTTGGATGACAAATCCCAATCAAGTTGAAGTGCATAATTATTTGCAATAAAATGTAGCTAAACTATCAAAGTAAATGTACTGATTTACTCCCTCTGAGTGATATATTGTTATATATGAAAACATTAAATGAATAATACTGAAACATCACGATGGAGCAGCATTATGTTGTTGTAGCTGCCAGAGGGCCTGTCATGGGCTATTTTCCATTCAGCTTAAACACTCCCAAGAAACTCCAGGACACAGTTGATTCATTTCCATGAAGTTTACTGGGAATTTTGTGAAACTGCAATACAATACAATGAGAAGTCTGTATTATAAAACAAACTCAAATGCACAGTATTAGTGTGAATAGCGCCGCTTAGCTTACATGGCGCTGTAGCCTATATAACACATATAGCACAGTTATAGCTAGCAAAACAGCTAACAGCAAGAAACATAAGCTAACTGCCTAGCAAAAACGATTTAGCTTCTTAGCTGCCTCAATATGGTTACAAACTAACAATGAGCAATAACCTAACGTTACACAATGAGAAATACTTACAGACGTTGCCTTAGCAAAAAGGGGAGAAGGAAAAGCGATCCACTCAGAGGCAGACAACAGGTAGAGCTCACACATTCCTGTAGCTGATTACCGCATGGCAATTTTACTTCCTGTTTCCAACATGCACTGGTACTGTGTTGCTATGGTTACAAAGGTAAACAAACCACTCTAAACTGCTGAAACAAAATAGTTTTTACAACACATTTTTAACAACATGACACTCCCCGCTTGGGGTCTTTAAAGAGCCCACATTAATTAACAGACTCAGTCTTTGGAGAAAGAAGCAGAACCACTTCTGTAATGGGCCGAGAGAAAGTCTTTCTGGTTCCATCCTTAATGACTTCAACTTCGACCTTCCGGACTAATCCATCTTCTCCTGGAAAGGTTCTTGCAATGATGCCCATAGGCCATTGATTCCTCTTCGCCTGATTGTCTTTCAGGAGAACTATGTCTCGTTCTTGGATGTTAGGCCTTTTTCCTTGCCACTTGTGTCGAAGCTGCAGTGTTTTGAGATATTCGTGTTTCCATCTGTTCCAAAACATTTCTGCTAAGCCCTGCACCCGCTTCCACTCCTCTCTGATGAGATGTGCTTCCTCAAAGCTTCCTGTCGGAGGAGGAGGTGCAGAGCCTGTCTTGAGAGTCAGGAGCATTGCTGGAGTGAGGATGAGGGGCGAATCAGGATCCGATGACACTGGGATGAGCGGTCTAGCATTCATGATAGCAGCTACCTCGGCCATGAGTGTGGTCAAGACCTCGTGTGTCAGGTGAGACCTCCGCTGCTCAAGCAGCATGCAGTCCAAAATACGGCGGGCAATGCCAATCATTCGTTCCCACGCGCCACCCATATGAGACGCGTGAGGTGGGTTAAATACCCAGGTGCAGCTCTGTGTGTTCAGGTACTCTTCCACACTGTTGAAGCCTGGATTAGACTTGTCCATCTCCAGCTCACGAGAAGCGCCGACGAAGTTAGTTCCGCAGTCAGAGCGGATCTGTTTTGCAGGGCCCCTGACTGCAAAAAACCTTCTCAAGGCGTTGATAAAGCTGCTGGTACTCATTGCTTCAATTACCTCGATATGGACTGCTCTTGAACACATGCATGAGAACATCACAGCCCATCGTTTTGAGTTGGAGACTCCTCCTCTTGTGCGGCGTGAGACAGTGTCCCATGGTCCAAAGACGTCGACACCCACGTAGGTGAAAGGAGGTGCTACCTGTAGCCGTTCTGCTGGCAGAGCTGCCATTTGCTGATGTTCGGTCTTTCCCCTTAGCTTTCTACAAGTGATACAGCTGTGAAGCAGGCTACTGATGCAGCGTTTAGCTCCCACCAGCCAGAACCCTGCCGCTCGAATGGCACCTTCGGTCAGATGCCTTCCTTGGTGTTTCACTGCTTCGTGATAGTGAGACACAAGCAGGGTTGCGAGATGATGGCGGCCAGGAATGATGATAGGGTGAGCCTCGTTTGTGCTCAGCTCTGACTGTCCAATCCGACCTCCCACTCTAAGCAGTTGATCTTTGTCCATGGTGGGGTGCAATTTCCACAGGCTGCTGGAAGATGGGATGTTGGATCCTGCGTTGATGCACTTAAGTTCCTCTGTATAGCACTCATTCTGGACGCTCTTGACAATGCACACTTTGGCTCTCAGCAACTCTCCTCTGTAGAGCGACAGATGTGCCACCCTTGACATTCTCTCTGGGTGGAGTGGGCAAAGGAACGAGCCACATGGATGAGGTGTGCTACGGCTTTAAGGAGAGTGCTGAACTTGGAGAAACGTTCAAAGCGTTGTGGGGGTATCACATCTCTGGTAACATGTGTGAGCCTTGTCACCACCTGGGGCGCACTTCAGAGTCAGTATCAGGGTCAATCAGGTTATAAGTCTCTTGATGCTCAGATGCATGTGAAGACGCATCATGGAGAAAGGCTGGTCCTTTGAGCCAAGTTGTGCTGCTCAGCATGGCTGGTGTCACAGTTCTTGTCCCAATGTCAGCTGGGTTGAGGTGCGTTGGGACGTACTTCCACTGGCCGGAACAAGGCGATTGATGGATACGTTGGATCCTGTTGTGTACGTAGACATAGAATCTCCTTGACTGGTTCTGGATGTATCCTAATACAACCTTGCTGTCTGTGTAGTAGGTGATGTTGTCAAACGTTGTGTCCAGCTCTGTAACTACCATCTCTGCGATCTCAGTGGCGAGTACGGCTGCACAGAGCTCCAGTCTCGGGATAGTTAAGCTAGGCTGGGGGCCAACTTTGCCTTCCCGAAGACAAAGCCAATCTCAGTCTGTTCTTGGTGGCTTGTAACTTTGATATAGGCCACAGCTGCTATGGCTTTGACTGATGCATCAGCAAAGACACAGAGTTCTCTCCTTAGAGCACCTGCGGTGGAGAGAGGTGTATAAGGGCGTGGTATCTGGAGCCCTTCTAGATCTTGGAGTGATTGTTTCCATCTAGTCCACTCGAATTCCATGTCCTTAGGAAGAGGTGAATCCCAGTCCTCTGATTGTGCGGTGAGTTCCCTGAGTATCAGTCTCCCATGAACCGTGATGGGTGCGAGGAACCCTAGTGGATCATAAAGGCTATTCACAGTTGAGAGTACCCCTCTGCGAGTGAACGGCTTCTTGTCATCTTCGATTTGAAACATGAAGGTGTCTGTGCGCATGTTCCAGAACAATCCAAGGCTACGTTGGATGGGCAGATCATCAACGAAGAGATCTAGGCTGTTGACATCTTTGGCACGATCTTCAGGTGGGAATGCTTCGATGACTGCTGGTCGGTTGGAAGCGATTTTGTGTAGCCTGAGGTTAGAAGCTGCAAGCATCTTCTGCCCGTCCAAGGACGTTGATGGCCTCTCCTCTGTGCCAAAAGACTTTAAAGCATCGTCAACGTAGAACTCACGATCGATGAATCTTCTTGCATCACTGCCATAGTTGGCTTCTGCTTCCTTAGCTGCCCGTCGTAGACCATATACTGCAACGGCAGGTGAGGGACTGTTCCCGAAAAGGTGAACCCGCATCCTGTATTCCACAATGTCAGAGGTAAGGTTGTTGTTCTTATACCACAGGAAGCGAAGAAAGTCACGGTGGTCCTCCTTAACGACAAAGCAGTGGAACATGTGCTCAATGTCGGCGGTGACTGCCACCTGTTCCTTCCTGAACCTCATGAGAACACCTAGCAGGCTATTATTAAGGTCGGGCCAGTGAGCAAGACATCGTTGAGCGACACTCCTTCATGTGACGCGCTGCTGTCGAAGACTACACGGATCTTATCGGCTTCCTAGGATGATACACACCGAACAGGGGCAGGTACCAACACTCTTGCCCGGGCCGCAATGGCGGGGCAACTTCTGCATGTGCTTTCTTGAGCATCTTCTCCATAAACTCAAGAAAGTCGGCTCTCATCTGTGGTCGTTTTTCCAATGAGCGCCGGAGTGAGACAAGACGGTCAAAAGCCTGTTTCCTGTTGTTAGGCAGCCGCTGTCTCGGCGACCTAAGGGGTAAAGGTGCAACCCAACTTTTGGAGCTGTCCTGGTAGCACTCAGCTTCCATTATCTTCAGAAACTCCAGATCCTCCATGGATGGAGCGAGTCTGTGGTCGTCAGGAGTACGAGTGAAGATAGTTTGGCCCAAGTAATCTCCAACAAGCATCGCTGGGTCATGGGTGGAGGTTGATGCTGGATGATGGTGATGTCTTAGCACTTGATCAAATACTTCTTTTACTCTGATCTGATTGCTGCATGGCTGAAGATGACTCGTACGACCGTTCTCTAAGATGGCTGTTTTGTAACTCCTTGCCTCGACTGGTCTGTGAGCACCTCCAAGGCACACATCACCGACTACGACCCATCCTAGGTCGAGCCTTTGAGCAAACGGTGTGTCTCCTGGGCCACTTATCTGCTCTCGGACCTTGTGAGCCCGTAAGATGTCCCTGCCCAGTAAGAGGAGAATTTTGGCGTCCGGATCCAGAGGGGGAATCTTGTTGGCGATGTGCTTCAGGTGGGCATGATGGTAGGCTGCTTCCGGGGTAGGAATCTCGTCACGATTGTTAGGGATTTGGTTGCACTCGAGGAGTGTGGGCAGACGAATGCTTACTTTCTTGTCCACCGGCTCTACAGTGTAGCCGCTGGCTCTCCTCCCCGCTGTCTCTGTACGCCCTGCACAGGTCTTGAGTGTATATGGGTAGGGACTTCCGGAAATCTTAAAACCCTCGAAGAACTCTGACCGGGCCAGGGAGCGGTTGCTTTGCTCGTCCAGTATGGCGTACATTCTCTTAGACTCCTCCCTGCAGCCGTTAGGGAACACACTGACGAGGCAGATCTTAGCGCATGCTCTGGCACTCAATCCTTCGCCACATACTTGTGTGCACGTTGACATGACCTCCTGGATGTCTTCTCTGTCCTCCTCCCCGCCGTCCTCTGAAGTGGAGGGGAACGGTTTAGGTTTCCAGGTAGGTGGGTAGGGGTGAAGTGCTGTCGCATGAGCAGTGCTCTCACACTCTGCACACTTATCTCAGCGGTGCAATTCTTTGCAAGATGCTCTGTAGAGGAGCAACAGCGAAAACAGATGTAATTCTCTTTCAAAAGCTGTTTGCGATCATTTATGCTCTTCTCACGGAAGCCCCTGCATTTCCTAAGAGGGTGGGGCTTTTTGTGCAGAGGGCAGTGTTTATTTGGATCAATACGTTCCGTACTTTGTCCACACTCGGCCTTTGCAGTTCCTGAGATCTGTGTCTTGTGAACATATACAGATGTCTTTGTAGGCCTCTCCCACTTACTCTTTCTCTCTACTGGAGCTTGCATGAAGAGGTTAAAGCTTGGGTCTGTGCGAGCCCTTGCCTCTGTGGCGATGAAGTTTACCAGCACGGAGAAAGGTGGGAAGCTAACCAAATGTTCCTGTTTGTATCTTGAACCAAAGTAAAGCCACTTTTTTGTAAGTTGTATGGGAGTTTCTCAATGACAGGCTTAATTCCTCTGGAGGTGTCCAAGTATGATAAGCCTGCAAGGTAGCCGTCTTCCTTGGCGGCCTGTAGCTCTGACAACAGGTCGGCTAGATCCCTGAGTCTCTGTGGATCCTTGTTGTGAACTTTGGAAAGTTTTCTAGTTTGTTGAACAGAGCCTGTTCGACGGCCTCTGGCGAGCCATATATTTCATCGAGGCGCCTCCATGCCATGTGCAGTCCAGTTGCTGGATCCTTAATGTTGACTGTTTTTTCTTCTTACTTGTTCTGCTGACTCTTTTCCCAGATACTTAGTGAGGAGGTCAAGTTCTCCTGCAGCAGACAGGTCTAGATCGGCGATAGCGTTCAGGAACGATGTTTTCCAGGCCCAATAGTTCACTGGCTGGTCATCGTATGTGGTGAGGCCTGATGTCACCAGGTGGCTGCGAGCAAGATATTTGATGAGGTCTCCAGTGGATGCAGAAAGGTCATAGCTAGCTCCCGAGGCATGCTGTGAGCAGGCGGGTGTGCCGGAGATGAGGGATCTGGTTTGAAGGTCTGTTGCAGACGATTCCCATCAAGGTGAAGAGTTGGAGACGAGTTGAGAGGCTGATTGAAGCTTTGCTGTGGCAGTGCCCCACTGGTTTGAAGGGGCTGAGGAGCCTGGTGTGGCATAATGTTAGCGGAAGCAGCAGCTTGGGTTTTACTTGCATTGAGTGGGTGGGGTGTTGAAGGGATGACATTGCTTGGTTGAGGGTGTGGAGGCTGAAACGTTGGTGAAGCATAGTCGATTTCTCTTTTGAAAGATGGACCCTTGCTGTATAGGCTGGCTTGTGCTGACACATAATCTGCGACACGTTGATCTTTGACCGATTGGGGGACAGGGCTGTTAGCCTCACTGTGAACGTCGAAGCCCATATCTTGTAAACCAGCCACAAGAGTGTTTGCTTCTGCTATGGCAGCATCCTTTTCCTTTTCATCATTTAAAGCATCAAGATTAGCTTGAATTCGTGCCTGCTCCACTTTAAGTTCAATTTCCCTTTGTGCATGTGCCGCTCTAGCTTGTGCTGCTTCGGCTTTTGCTTTTGCCATGACGACGGCCATGCTAATTTTTGAGCTGGACGATGTACCAGATGAACGACTGCTTTTTGAGCGCACAGTCTCAGCCTGGTTATCTCCATATCCTTTTTTACTGTTGCTACGTTGTGACATTGTGACTCACTGCGTTTTCAATATCAGGAGAAGGAAGCTGTAGCGTTAGCCGTTTGTCTCTTGGTATTGAGCTGCTGCGTAGGATAGCAATCCTTGTGTCCCTTGTTAGCTGTGTTGCCGTCTTTTCACTGTCATGGGCTATTTTCCATTCAGCTTAAACACTCCCAAGAAACTCCAGGACAGTTGATTCATTTCCATGAAGTTTACTGGGAATTTGTGAAACTGCAATACAATACAATGAGAAGTCTGTATTATAAAAACAAACTCAAATGCACAGTATTAGTGTGAATAGCGCCGCTTAGCTTACATGGCGCTGTAGCCTATATAACACATATAGCACAGTTATAGCTAGCAAAACAGCTAACAGCAAGAAACAAAGCTAACTGCCTAGCAAAAACGATTTAGCTTCTTAGCTGCCTCAATATGGTTACAAACTAACAATGAGCAATAACCTAACGTTACACAATGAGAAACTTACAGACGTTGCCTTAGCAAAAAGGGGAGAAGGAAAAGCGATCCACTCAGAGGCAGACAACAGGTAGAGCTCACACATTCCTGTAGCTGATTACCGCATGGCAATTTTACTTCCTGTTTCCCAACATGCACTGGTACTGTGTTGCTATGGTTACAAAGGTAAACAAACCACTCTAAACTGCTGAAACAAATAGTTTTTACAACACATTTTTAACAACATGACAGGGCCTATAGATTCAACTACTGTTAATGCATTTTTACATACAGAGACACCAAAGAAGCTATAGTGGGGGGTGGTGAGATAATTAATGGAAGATTAAATCAGAAAAAAACATCTAAAATGTCAACCTGATTACACAAAGCTTCTGTAGGACTTAAAAAACTTGGAAACCACTAGTTTAATCATTAACAAGTGCTATTTTAAATGTTTTTTTTTCCAATCTTGAGATAGCTTACACCGCCACTAGGATGCACTGACGCAACACGAGCAGAATTAACAATCTAATACTATTAAAAAAGAAAAAAGGCATCACTAATCCTTGAATTTTCAACCAGTGAGGTTTATTTTAATCAATGAGGAATATTTATAGTCAGAAGCATAAGAAATTCGGCAAAGTGAAACCAATTTGAGAACGTTGTCCCTTGCATTCAGTAGAATGTGCTCTCTATAATCATGGTCTATATAATTCTGATCAGTGATTATGGCGCTCGTCATTTGCCCCTACTGCCGTACATCTATCCATTCTGTCAGGGTGCGGATGAAAGTATCTCTGTTTTTTCATAGTATAAATTTATCCTGGATTTAATAGGCGTAGTATGCATAGGGAGAATTTTACATTGTGATTGACAGTCTTATCTTTGTTTGTCACTATAAACGTTTTGACAGGCAAAACAAAACCAGGATCAAAGAGGCAGCCAGCAACCAGGTGTTACAAACCTAAAGATTCCTTGTCTCAGAAGAGGGCCCTAGACACACAAGATCACCACTGCAGTTCTGAGGATGAATCTCCACAATGTGTCATGGGGTAAGGCATACTTTTTTCTTGAGCAGGTGGCTATGATGTTACAACACCAAAAATGGGGGGTGTCTTCAGACATTTCATTAACAGGTCTTGACATGAGAAAAATTTGATAGAATGTTTCGTCCTGTGAATCTAACATTATATGCATGGTTTCTTTGTGTTAATTAATATGGTAGTGTGTCATTTAGTTTGTAAAAACTCGACTATAGTTAATGCAACGTACACTCAGTGATATATCATTTTTTTTATAATTAAATATTGGTCTCTACAACTCAAATTTCATGATTGATTATCATTTTCCTACTTTATATAAATCTTTTCTCAGGAAAGCAAGCAAAGATTTACAAGGCAGCAAGACGTGTGCTTTTACCCATGGCATCCAGTCCCAGTTGTGATGACGCCACATCATAGGGAGTCCAAAAAGCCATGACATTGTAAGTCATACTTCTTTCCTAGTGAGAAAATTCTTG
>NW_022604698.1:0-11660 GCF_008692095.1 Etheostoma spectabile
GAATAATACTGAAACATCACGATGGAGCAGCATTATGCTTGTTGTAGCTGCCCGAGGGCCTGTCATGGGCTATTTTCCATTCAGCTTAAACACTCCCAGAAACTCCAGGACACAGTTGATTCATTTCCATGAAGTTTACTGGGAATTTTGTGAAACTGCAATACAATACAATGAGAAGTCTGTATTATAAAACAAACTCAAATGCACAGTATTAGTGTGAATAGCGCCGCTTAGCTTACATGGCGCTGTAGCCTATATACACATATAGCACAGTTATAGCTAGCAAAACAGCTAACAGCAAGAAACATAAGCTAACTGCCTAGCAAAAACGATTTAGCTTCTTAGCTGCCTCAATATGGTTACAAACTAACAATGAGCAATAACCTAACGTTACACAATGAGAAATACTTACAGACGTTGCCTTAGCAAAAGGGGGAGAAGGAAAAGCGATCCACTCAGAGGCAGACAACAGGTAGAGCTCACACATTCCTGTAGCTGATTACCGCATGGCAATTTTACTTCCTGTTCCCAACATGCACTGGTACTGTGTTGCTATGGTTACAAAGGTAAACAAACCACTCTAAACTGCTGAAACAAATAGTTTTTACAACACATTTTTAACAACATGACCTCCCGCTTGGGGTCTTTAAAGAGCCCACATTAATTAACAGACTCAGTCTTTGGAGAAAGAAGCAGAACCACTTCTGTAATGGGCCGAGAGAAAGTCTTTCTGGTTCCATCCTTAATGACTTCAACTTCGACCTTCCGGACTAATCCATCTTCTCTGGAAAGGTTCTTGCAATGATGCCCATAGGCCATTGATTCCTCTTCGCCTGATTGTCTTTCAGGAGAACTATGTCTCGTTCTTGGATGTTAGGCCTTTTTCCTTGCCACTTGTGTCGAAGCTGCAGTGTTTGAGATTCGTGTTTCCATCTGTTCCAAAACATTTCTGCTAAGCCCTGCACCCGCTTCCACTCCTCTCTGATGAGATGTGCTTCCTCAAAGCTTCCTGTCGGAGGAGGAGGTGCAGAGCCTGTCTTGAGAGTCAGGAGCATTGCTGAGTGAGGATGAGGGCGAATCAGGATCCGATGACACTGGGATGAGCGGTCTAGCATTCATGATAGCAGCTACCTCGGCCATGAGTGTTGGTCAAGACCTCGTGTGTCAGGTGAGACCTCCGCTGCTCAAGCAGCATGCAGTCCAAAATACGGCGGGCAATGCCAATCATTCGTTCCCACGCGCCACCCATATGAGACGCGTGAGGTGGGTTAAATACCCAGGTGCAGCTCTGTGTGTTTCAGGTACTCTTCCACACTGTTGAAGCCTGGATGAGACTTGTCCATCTCCCAGCACCGAGAAGCGCCGACGAAGTTAGTTCCGCAGTCAGAGCGGATCTGTTTTGCAGGGCCCCTGACTGCAAAAAAACCTTCTCAAGGCGTTGATAAAGCTGCTGGTACTCATTGCTTTCAATTACCTCGATATGGACTGCTCTTGAACACATGCATGAGAACATCACAGCCCATCGTTTTGAGTTGGGAGACTCCTCCTCTGGTGCGGCGGCTGTGAGACAGTGTCCCATGGTCCAAAGACGTCGACACCCACGTAGGTGAAAGGAGGTGCTACCTGTAGCCGTTCTGCTGGCAGAGCTGCCATTTGCTGATGTTCTGTCTTTCCCCTTAGCTTTCTACAAGTGATACAGCTGTGAAGCAGGCTACTGATGCAGCGTTTAGCGCCCACCAGCCAGAACCCTGCCGCTCGAATGGCCCCTTCGGTCAGATGCCTTCCTTGGTGTTTCACTGCTTCGTGATAGTGAGACACAAGCAGGGTTGCGAGATGATGCGGCCAGGAATGATGATAGGTGAGCCTCGTTTGTGCTCAGCTCTGACTGTCCAATCCGACCTCCCACTCTAAGCAGTTGATCTTTGTCCATGGTGGGGGCAATTTCCACAGGCTGCTGGAAGATGGGATGGTTGGATCCTGCGTTGATGCACTTAAGTTCCTCTGTATAGCACTCATTCTGGACGCTCTTGAATGCACACTTGGGCTCTCAGCAACTCTTCCTCTGTAGAGCGACAGATGTGCCAACCCTTGACATTCTCTCTGGGTGGAGTGGGCAAGGAACGAGCCACATGGATGAGGTGTGCTACGGCTTTAAGGAGAGTGCATGAACTTGGAGAAACGTTCAAAGCGTTGTGGGGTATCACATCTCTGGTAACATGTGTGAGCCTTGTCACCACCTGGGGGCGCACTTCAGAGTCAGTATCAGGGTCAATCAGGTAATAAGTCTCTTGATGCTCAGATGCATGTGAAGACGCATCATGGAGAAAGGCTGGTTCCTTTGAGCCAATTGTGCTGCTCAGCATGGCTGGTGTCACAGTTCTTGTCCCAATGTCACTGGGTTGAGGTGCGTTGGGACGTCTTCACTGGCCGGAACAAGGCGATTGATGGATACGTTGGATCCTGTTGTGTACGTAGACATAGAATCTCCTTGACTGGTTCTGGATGTATCCTAATACAACCTTGCTGTCTGTGTAGTAGGTGATGTTGTCAACGTTGTGTCCCAGCTCTGTAACTACCATCTCTGGATCTCAGTGGCGAGTACGGCTGCACAGAGCTCCAGTCTCGGGATAGTTAAGCTAGGCTGGGGGCCCTTTGCCTTCCCGAAGACAAAGCCAATCTCAGTCTGTTCTTGGTGGCTTGTAACTTTGATATAGGCCACAGCTGCTATGGCTTTGACTGATGCATCAGCAAAGACACAGAGTTCTCTCCTTAAGCACCTGCGTTGAGAAGAGGTGTATAAGGGCGTGGTATCTGGAGCCCTTCTAGATCTTGGAGTGATTGTTTCCATCTAGTCCACTCGAATTCCATGTCCTTAGGAAGAGGTGAATCCCAGTCCTCTGATTGTGCGGTGAGTTCCCTGAGTATCAGTCTCCCATGACCGTGATGGGTGCGAGGAACCCTAGTGGATCATAAAGGCTATTCACAGTTGAGAGTACCCCTCTGCGAGTGAACGGCTTCTTGTCCTCTTCGATTTGAAACATGAAGGTGTCTGTGCGCATTGTTCCAGAACAATCCAAGGCTACGTTGGATGGGCAGATCATCAACGAAGAGATCTAGCTGTTGACATCTTTTTGCACGATCTTCAGGTGGGAATGCTTCGATGACTGCTGGTCGGTTGGAAGCGATTTTTGTGTAGCCTGAGGTTAGAAGCTGCCAGCATCTTCTGCGCCCGTCCAGGCGTTGATGGCCTCTTCCTCGTGTGCCAAAAGACTTTAAAGCATCGTCAACGTAGACTCAGACATCGATGAATCTTCTTGCATCACTGCCATAGTTTGGCTTCTGCTTCCTTAGCTCCCGTCGTAGACCCATATACTGCAACGGCAGGTGAGGACTGTTCCCGAAAAGGTGAACCCGCATCCTGTATTCCACAATGTCAGAGGTAAGGTTGTTGTTCTTATACCACAGGAAGCGAAGAAAGTCACGGTGGTCCTCCTTACGACAAAGCATGGAACATGTGCTCAATGTCGGCGGTGACTGCCACCTGTTCCTCCTGAACCTCATGAGAACACCTAGCAGGCTATTATTAAGTCGGGCCAGGTGAGCAAGACATCGTTGAGGCACACATCCTTCATGTGACGCGCTGCTGCTGTCGAAGACAACCGGATCTTATCTAGCTTCCTATGGATGATACACACCGACACGGCAGGTACCAACACTCTTGCCCGGCCGCAATGGCGGGGCAAACTTCTGCATGTGCTTTCTTGAGCATCTTCTCCATAAACTCAAGAAAGTCGGCTCTCATTCTGTGGTCGTTTTTCCAATGCGCCGGGGTGAGACAAGACGGTCAAAAGCCTGTTTCCTGTTGTTAGGCAGCCGCTGTCTCGGCGACCTAAAGGGGTAAAGGTGCAACCCAACTTTTGGAGCTGTCCTGGTAGCACTCAGCTTCCATTATCTTCAGAAACTCCAGATCCTCCATGGATGGAGCGAGTCTGTGGTCGTCAGGAGTACGAGTGAAGTAGTTGGGCAAGTAATCTCAACAAGCATCGCTGGGTCATGGGTGGAGGTTGATGCTGGATGATGGTGATGGTCTTAGCACTTGATCAAATACTTCTTTTACTCTGATCTGATTGCTGCATGGCTGAAGATGACTCGTACGCCGTTCTCTAAGATGGCGGTTTTGTAACTCCTTGCCTCGACTGGTCTGTGAGCACCTCCAGGCACACATCACCGACTACGACCCATCCTAGGTCGAGCCTTTGAGCAAACGGTGTGTCTCCTGGCCACTTATCTGCTCTCGGACCTTGTGAGCCCGTAAGATGCCCTGCCCAGTAGAGGAGAATTTTGGCGTCCGGATCCAGAGGGGATCTTGTTGGCGATGTGCTTCAGGTGGGCAATGATGGTAGGTGCTTCCGGTGTAGGAATCTCGTCACGATTGGTAGGGATTTGGTTGCACTCGAGGAGTGTGGGCAACGAATGCTTACTTTCTTGTCCACCGTCTCTACAGTGTAGCCGCTGGCTCTCCTCCCCACTGTCCTCTGTACGCCCCGCACAGGTCTTGAGTGTATATGGGTAGGGACTTCCGGAAATCTTAAAACCCTCGAAGACTCTGACCGGCCAGGGAGCGGTTGCTTTGCTCGTCCAGTATGGCGTACATTCTCTTAGACTCCTCCCTGCAGCCGTTAGGGAACACACTGACGAGGCAGATCTTAGCGCATGCTCTGGCCTCAATCCTTCGCCACATACTTGGTGCACGTTGACATGACCTCCTGGATGTCTTCTCTGTCCTCCTCCCCGCCGTCCTCTGAAGTGGAGGGGAACGGTTTAGGTTTCCAGGTAGGTGGGTAAGGGTGAAGTGCTGTCGCATGGCAGTGCTCTCACACTCTGCACACCTATCTCAGCGGTGCAATTCTTTGCAAGATGCTCTGTAGAGGAGCAAACACCGCGAAAACATGTAATCTCTTTCAAAAGCTGTTTGCGATCATTTATGTCTTCTCACGGAAGCCCCTGCATTTCTAAGAGGGTGGGGCTTTTTGTGCAGAGGGCAGTGTTTATTTGGATCAATACGTTCCGTACTTTGTCCACACTCGGCCTTTGCAGTTCCTGAGATCTGTGTCTTGTAAACATATACAGATGTCTTTGTGAGGCCTCCCCACTTACTCTTTCTCTCTACTGGAGCTTGCATGAAGAGGTTAAAGCTTGGGTCTGTGCGAGCCTTGCCTCTGTGGCGATGAGTTACCAGCACGGAGAAAGGTGGGAAGCTAACCAAATGTTCCTGTTTGTATCTTGACCAAAGTAAAGCCACTTTCTTGTAAGTTGTATGGAGTTTCTCAAGACAGGCTTAATTCCTCTGGAGGTGTCCAAGTATGATAATCCTGCAAGGTAGCCGTCTTCCTTGGCGGCCTGTAGCTCTGACAACAGGTCGGCTAGATCCCTGAGGTCTCTGTGGATCCTTGTTGTGAACTTTGGAAAGTTTTCTAGTTTGTTGAACAGAGCCTGTTCGACGGCCTCTGGCGAGCCATATATTTCATCGAGGCGCCTCCATGCCATGTGCAGTCCAGTTGCTGGATCCTTAATGTTGACTGTTTTTATTCTTCTTACTTGTTCTGCTGACTCTTTTCCCAGATACTTAGTGAGGAGGTCAAGTTCTCCTGCAGCAGACAGGTCTAGATCGGCGATAGCGTTCAGGAACGATGTTTTCCAGGCCCATAGTTCACTGGCTGGTCATCGTATGTGTGAGGCCTGATGTCACCAGGTGGCTGCGAGCAAGATATTTGATGAGGTCTCCATGGATGCAGAAAGGTCATAGCTAGCTCCCGGAGGCATGCTGTGAGCAGGCGGGTGTGCCGGAGATGAGGGATCTGTTTGAAGGTCTGTTGCAGACGATTCCCATCAAGGTGAAAGAGTTGGAGACGAGTTGAGAGGCTGATTGAAGCTTTGCTGTGGCAGTGCCCCACTGGTTTGAAGGGGCTGAGGAGCCTGGTGTGGCATAATGTTAGCGGAAGCAGCAGCTTGGGTTTACTTGCATTGAGTGGGTGGGGTGTTGAAGGGATGACATTGCTTGGTTGAGGGTTGTGGAGGCTGAAACGTTGGTGAAGCATAGTCGATTTCTCTTTTGAAAGATGGACCCTGCTGTATAGGCTGGCTTGTGCTGACACATAATCTGCGACACGTTGATCTTTGACCGATTGGGGGACAGGGCTGTTAGCCTCACTGTGAACGTCGAAGCCCATATCTTGTAAACCAGCCACAAGAGTGTTTGCTTCTGCTATGGCAGCATCCTTTTCCTTTTCATCATTTAAAGCATCAAGATTAGCTTGAATTCGTGCCTGCTCCACTTTAAGTTCAATTTCCCTTTGTGCATGTGCCGCTCTAGCTGTGCTGCTTCGGCTTTTGCTTTTGCCATGACGACGGCCATGCTAATTTTTGAGCTGGACGATGTACCAGATGACGACTGCTTTTTGAGCGCACAGTCTCAGCCTGGTTATCTCCATATCCTTTTTTACTGTTGCTACGTTGTGACATTGTGACTCACTGCGTTTCAATATCAGGAGAAGGAAGCTGTAGCGTTAGCCGTTTGTCTCTTGGTATTGAGCTGCTGCGTAGGATAGCAATCCTTGTGTCCCTTGTTAGCTGTGTTGCCGTCTTTTCACTGTCATGGGCTATTTTCCATTCAGCTTAACCACTCCCAAGACTCCAGGACACAGTTGATTCATTTCCATGAAGTTTACTGGGAATTTTGTGAAACTGCAATACAATACAATGAGAAGTCTGTATTATAAACAAACTCAAATGCACAGTATTAGTGTGAATAGCGCCGCTTAGCTTACATGGCGCTGTAGCCTATATAACACATATAGCACAGTTATAGCTAGCAAAACAGCTAACAGCAAGAAACATAAGCTACTGCCTAGCAAAAACGATTTAGCTTCTTAGCTGCCTCAATATGGTTACAAACTAACAATGAGCAATAACCTAACGTTACACAATGAGAAATACTTACAGACGTTGCCTTAGCAAAAAGGGGAGAAGGAAAAGCGATCCACTCAGAGGCAGACAACAGGTAGAGCTCACACATTCCTGTAGCTGATTACCGCATGGCAATTTTACTTCCTGTTTCCCAACATGCACTGGTACTGTGTTGCTATGGTTACAAAGGTAAACAAACCACTCTAAACTGCTGAAACAAAATAGTTTTTACAACACATTTTTAACAACATGACAGGGCCTATAGATTCAACTACTGTTAATGCATTTTTACATACAGAGACACCAAATAAGCTATATATGTGGGGTGGTGAGATAATTAATGGAAGATTAAATCAGAAAACATCTAAAATGTCAACCTGATTACACAAAGCTTTCTGTAGGACTTAAAAAACTTGGAAACCACTAGTTTAATCATTAACAATGTGCTATATTTTAAAATGTTTTTTTTCCAATCTTTGAGATAGCTTTACACCTGCCACTAGGATGCACTGAAGCAACACCGAGCAGAAATTAACAATCTAATACTATTAAAAAAGAAAAAAGGCATCACTAATCCTTGAATTTTAAACCAGTTGAGGTTTATTTAATCAATGATGAATATTTATAGTCCAGAAGCAAGAATTCGGCAAGAAACTCAATTTGAGAACGTTTTCCCTTGCATTCAGTAGAATGTGCTCTATATAATCAATGGTCTATATAATCATGATCAGTGATTATGGAGGCTCTGTCATTTGCCCCTACTGCCGTACCTCTACTTCCATTCTGTCAGGGTGCTGAATGAAATTATTTCTGTGTTTTCTATAGTATAAATTTATCCTGATTTAATTAGGCTTAGTATGCTAGGGAGAATTTTACATTGTGATGACAGTCTATCTTTGTTTTTACACTATAAACGTTTTTGACAGGCAAACAAACCAGGATCAAAGAGGCAGCCAGCAACCAGGTGTTACAAAACCTAAGACTTCCTTGTCTCAGAAGAGGGCCCTAGACACACAAGATCACACTGCAGTTCTGAGGATGAATCTCCACAATGTGTTCATGGGGTAAGGCACTACTTTTTCTTGAGCAGGTGGCTATGATGTTTAACAACACCAAAACTGGGGTGTCCTTCAGACATTTCATTACAGGTCTTGACATGAGAAAAATTTGATAGAATGCTTTCGTCCTTGAATCTAACATCTATTATGCATGTGTTCTTTGTGTTAATTAATATGGTAGTTTGTCCCTTTAGTTTTGTAAAAAACTCGACTATAGTTAATGCCAACGTACACTTCAGTGATATATCATTTTTTTTATAATTAAATATTGTAGTCTCTACAACTCAAATTTCAGGATATGATTAATCATTTTCCTACTTTTATATAAATCTTTTCTTCAGGGAAAGCAAGCAAAGATTTACAAGGCAGCAAGACGTGTGCTTTTACCCCTGGCATCCAGTCCCAGTTCTGATGACGCCACATACATAGGAGTCCACAACGGCATGACATGGTAGTAATCCTACTTCTTTCCTAGCTGAGAAAATTCTTGCTCTATTGAATTGCTTCTCACAGCTCTTTTCTCTTTCACTTTTTTCAGGACCATGCCTCAGATGAAGACTTGGGTTTATCCTCAGCCCAGAGAACGCAAGTACATATATATTGAATATTATATGAATAACATTATATCATATTGATTGAATATGTCAGGCAAAGGTCTGAGATCTTACACCCAGCTGCATGTAAACTTTATCTCACAATTGTTACATATCGTATTTATTTTTGGTGTCTTCCAATAACTCTCTTTTGGCTGTCATTGCTACCACTAAGCATAATATATTTCATTACCTTATTAATAATATTTTGACAATATTATAATTAAAAAACCTTTCATTAATGTTTTGTCCCACAACAGGATTAGAAGAGTGTTCTTTAAATACACATTTCCTTCAAGAAATAAAGGTGTATATATGAAGGTACAAAGCATGCACATGGTCAATCAGTCACCATGACAGCTGGACAAACTGCAGTGTTTGTCTGTTGTGTTTATTGGGATTCAGAAAAACAAGCATAAATAATCACAATCTATAACATACAAAATGAACACAACATTATATTTGCCACTGTTTCCTCCCACGATTCCTCACATCAGGTCTGTGTTTAGTTCTGTGTCTGTGGTACCTTAATGAGGTTAATGTGATTCTAATCTCTTTTTTTTCTTTTTCTGCCAGGTACTTCAATCTCCCTTGAAGAAGCTGACGGGTGATAAGACTGATCATGGCATGGCACCTAAAATGAATGAAATCATGTCAGCCCTTTCATGGTTGGTGTTCAGATTGGAATTAGAGGGGCAGACATGTCAAACACAGTATATTTATTAAACAGTGATTCAGGGTGTTTCCACATTATTGTCAGGTACTGAACTTAAGTAACATTACGTTGACTAACTAACAAACCAAATGTTTTCCCCCTTATTGTTACATTTACCTAGACCTGCCAGAAATGATTAAATTAATGAGGGAGTGTGTGGAGTGTGTCGGGCATTGATGTCCTCGTTCGGGGGGACCCCTTCATCTGCGATGTCATCTTCTTCTGTGGACAGTGCAATTGAAATGGTATGTTATAATTGAGGGAAACTATGTATTCATTACTTGATAGTTCATTCACAAAGTATTCTATATTTGCATTATGGACTTTTTGTCTTTGGCAGCATCATCCTGTGTTGGTAATTAGGTCAGCAATATAATGATATAGTGATATAGTCACAAATCGGCCATATGAATTATCTTGCTGTCAGTGGGAACCTCACACAACTGATCATAGCACTCCCTAGTGGTTTACAGGGCTCCAGGCTAACTTTTTTTACTAGAGCACAGTGGCCGCTAACTTAAAGTTTTAGGCACGCAAGCAGAAATTTTAGGGGCGCACACTTTATATCGACTTTCAAAGTAAATATTCACATTTCCTCTAAATAGCACTGTATTAATGATAAATACTTAGACAATAAATGCAGAAACTACAATGTTTAAAATTCACATTACATTATGTTTCAGACTGGAGCAGAAATTGTCAGCAACAAAAAAGTACTAGTAGTGTTTCCAAGTGAGGATGGAATTGAGCACATTGTTGGTCATTCCATATAAGTAGGTGGAGATAATCGGTCTAATATTTCCTCTCTTTCTCTCCCATATGCAGCACCCCTTGGCAGGCAGCACAGTGACAGTTTCAAAGAGGGCCTTCCTGCGGCTGAATAGATCTCGCATGACCATTTTTGCCCAGGAGCTGGCTGTCCTGGTATTCACAAAGGAGGGCCTTGCACAGTCCACCCTAACTGGAAAGTCTGGGAGGGGGGGGGCCGCCAAAAACACAGCTTGATGTCGCCAAAGTGCAGGCTATTACAGGTATGTAATTGTCTGGAGTTACATGCAGTCTATTTAAAAGCTTCTGTGATTTCTATTGCAGCTATATCACGCGGAAACAGACAACCAGTTATTATTAAATACATGTTGGATTATATACTGGTAGCAATATTGGTATATCATACTGATACAATTTCTCAGACTTTCCTGATGTACTGTTTAAAAATACTATGAATATGCTGCGTGACTTACTGTATCTCTTGTCTGTTCGGTTAACAGACGCTGTTCTTCTGGAGTTTCCGCAGACAAGTGTCTCTGATGTGCGCACGGCCATCAAACGAAAGTGTAACAATGAGCAGTTCAGCCAAAAAAAAGGGACATAATGTGTGGTGTGTGTGTTTCTGTATGGTGCAAGGGGTTAAGGGTGCAATAATAAGGAATGTTGTTTTTCATTGTTCAATATTCTTGTGTTCTTTAAAGTTTATGTATAATGTTATAATGGAAATGGTTAAAATCCATATGTAAATGTTTACACATTAAGAGATAGTACAAGTTGTTGTATTGTAATGTACTATAATTTGGACATGGTTCAATACATTAAAGTATATTTTTTCACCTGCATGGAAGTAGTCCCACAAGTCTTTCAGTCTTTAGTATACTGGTAATACATTTGCAAGAATGTGCAAGGTAGAAATTAATATAGCAAAGTAATGATAAAGTATATTGTCTATTAACTACAAAGTATGCTTTTTTAGTAATTGGAATAAGCCAACGTATAATAAGTATATTATACCACAGTAAGAATATATTAAAAGTATAAAGCTTATATATTTTTAAGACACTAACAACATTTTTTAAATGTAGTTATAATACAACCACAGTACACTTTAAGTAGACTATTAAGCATATATTTAGTACATATAAACTCATATACTTAAAGTATACAAAATATACTTAAGTTGTTCCACTTTAGCACATCAAAGTACACTAATACACTTCAAGTTGAGCTTTTCCACATTTATTACAATTAAATAAAATTAGTACAAAATTAGTTGTTCCAAAATAGCAGCTTCAAGTTAACTAATCATAAACCCACTTGAAGTATAGTAGTGATTAGTGTGCCTTCAAGTACCACAACGTATGCTAATTTAGTACACTTAGCACATTTATTTTTCAGCTGGGAAGTAACTGTAGAAATTACAGCTACGTCTAACAGTGTATTGTCTTCTGCTGGATAATGGATAAATTAAAATAACAATAATACAAAAAAGAAGGATAAACCCCAGAGTTGGCTCACCTCCAGGTTTATTAAAGCACAAACGTTCCTGGTGGACTTGAA
>NW_022604699.1:0-5000 GCF_008692095.1 Etheostoma spectabile
AATAAGCTATATATGTGGGGTGGTGAGATAATTAATGGAGATTAAATCAGAAAACATCTAAAATGTCAACCTGATTACACAAGCTTTCTGTAGGACTTAAAAAAACTTGGGAAACCACTAGTTTAATCATTAACATGTGCTATATTTTAAAATGTTTTTTTTCCAATCTTTGAGATAGCTTTACACCTGCCACTAGATGCACTGAAGCAACACCGAGCAGAATTAACAATCTAATACTATTAAAAAAGAAAAAAAGCATCACTAATCCTTGAATTTTAAACAAGTTGAGGTTTATTTAATCAAGATGAATATTTTAGTCCAGAAGCAAGAATTCGGCAAGAAACTCAATTTGAGAACGTTTCCCTGGCATTCAGTAGAATGTGCTCTATATAATCAATGGTCTATATAATCATGATCAGTGATTATGGAGGCTCTGTCATTTGCATACTGCCGTACCTCTACTGCCATTCTGTCAGGTGCTATGAAATTATTTCTGTGTTTTCTATAGTATAAAATTTATCCTGATTTAATTAGGCTTAGTATGCTAGGGAGAATTTTACATTTGTGATGACAGTCTTATCTTTGTTTTTACACTAAAACGTTTTTGACAGGCAAAACAAACCAGGATCAAAGAGGCAGCCAGCAACCAGGTGTTACAAAACCTAAAGACTTCCTTGTCTCAGAAGAGGGCCCTAGACACACAAGATCACCACTGCAGTCTGAGGATGAATCTCCACAATGTGTTCATGGGGTAAGGCATACTTTTTTCTTGAGCAGGTGGCTATGATGTTTACAACACCAAAAACTGGGGTGTCCTTCAGACATTTCATTAACAGGTCTTGACATGAGAAAAATTTGATAGAATGCTTTCGTCCTGTGAATCTAACATCTATTATGCATGTTCTTTGTGTTAATAATATGGTAGTTTGTCCATTTAGTTTGTAAAACTCGACTATAGTTAATGCCAACGTACACTTCAGTGATATATCATTTTTTTTATAATTAAATATTGTAGTCTCTACAACTCAAATTTCAGGATATGATTAATCATTTTCCTACTTTTTATAAAGTTTTTCTTCAGGGAAAGCAAGCAAAGATTTACAAGGCAGCAAGACGTGCTTTTACCCCTGGCATCCAGTCCCAGTTTGATGACGCCACATACATAGGAGTCCACAACGGCATGACATTGTAAGTCATACTTCTTTCCTAGCTGAGAAAATTCTTGCTCTATTGAATTGCTTTCACAGCTCTTTTCTCTTTCACTTTTTTCAGGACCATGCCTCAGATGAAGACTTGGGTTTATCCTCAGCCCAGAGAACGCAAGTACATTTATATTGAATATTATATTATGATGATACAATTATATCATATTGATTGAATATGTCAGGCAAAGGTCTGAGATCTTACACCCAGCTGCATGTAAAACTTTATCTCACAATTGTTACATATCGTATTTCTTCCAATAAACTCCTTTTGGCTGTCATTGCATTACCAACTAAGCATAATATATTTCATTTACTGTTATTTAATATATTTGACAATATTATAATTTAAAAAACCTTTCATTAATGTTTTGTCCCCCAGGATTAGAAGAGTGTTACTTTAAATACAGTATTTCTTCAAGAAAATAAAGTGGTATAATGAGAAGTAAAAAGCAGCACATGTCAATCAGTCACCATGACAGCTTGGACAAACACTGCAGTGTTTGTCTGTTGGTTTATGGGATTCAGAAAAACAAGCATAAAATAATCACAATCTATAACATACAAAAGAACACAACATTATATTTGCCACTGTTTCCTCCCACGATTCCTCAAATCAGGTCTGTGTTTAGTTCTGTGTCTGTGGTACCTTAATGAGGTTTAATGTGATTCTAATCTTTTTTTTCTCTTTTCTGCCAGGTACTTCAATCTCCCTTGAAGAAGCTGACGGGGTGATAAGACTGATCATGGCATGGCACTAAAATGAATGAAATCATGTCAGCCCTTCATGGTTGGTGTTCAGATTGGAATTAGAGGGGCAGACATGTCAAAACACAGTATATTTATTAAACAGTGATTCAGGGTGTTTCCACATTATTGTCAGGTACTGAACTTAAGTAACATTACGTTGACTAACTAACAAACCAAATGTTTTCCCCCTTATTGTTACATTTACCTAGACCTGCCAGAAATGATTAAATAATGAGGGAGTGTGTGGAGTGTGTCCGGGCATTGATGTCTCGTTCGGGGGGACCCCTTCATCTGCGATGTCATCTTCTTCTGTGGACAGTGCAATTGAAATGGTATGTTATAATTGAGGGATGAACATATGTATTCATTACTTGATAGTTCATTCACAAAGTATTCTATATTTGCATTATGGACTTTTTGTCTTTGGCAGCATCATCCTGTGTTGGTAATTAGGTCAGCAATATAATGATATAGTGATATAGTCACAAATCGGCCATATGAATTATCTTGCTGTCAGTGGGAACCTCAACACCACTGATCATAGCACTCCCTAGTGGTTTATAGGGCTCCAGGCTAACTTTTTTTACTAAGAGCACAGTGGCCGCTAACTTAAAGTTTTAGGCACGCAAGCAGAAATTTTAGGGGCGCACACTTTATATCGACTTTCAAAGTAAATATTCACATTTCCTCTAAATAGCACTGTATTAATGATAAATACTTAGACAATAAATGCAGAAACTACAATGTTTAAAATTCACATTTACATTATGTTTCAGACTGGAGCAGAAATTGTCAGCAACAAAAAAGTACTAGTAGTGTTTCCAAGTGAGGATTGAATTGAGCACATTGTTGGTCATTCCATATAAGTAGGTGGAGATAATCGGTCTAATATTTCCTCTCTTTCTCTCCCATATGCAGCGCCCCTTGGCAGGCAGCACAGTGACAGTTTCAAAGAGGGCCTTCCTGCGGCTGAATAGATCTCGCATGACCATTTTTGCCCAGGAGCTGGCTGTCCTGGTATTCACAAAGGAGGGCCTTGCACAGTCCACCCTAACTGGAAAGTCTGGGAGGGGGGGGGCCGCCAAAAACACAGCTTGATGTCGCCAAAGTGCAGGCTATTACAGGTATGTAATTGTCTGGAGTTACATGCAGTCTATTTTAAAGCTTCTGTGATTTCTATTGCAGCTATATCACGCGGAAACAGACAACCAGTTATTATTAAATACATGTTGGATATACTGGTAGCATATTGGTATATCATACTGATACATTTCTCAGACTTTCCTGATGTACTGTTTAAAAATACTATGAATATGCTGCGTGACTTACTGATCTCTTGTCTGTTCGGTTAACAGACGCTGTTCTTCTGGAGTTCCGCAGACAAGTGTCTCTGATGTGCGCACGGCCATCAAACGAAAGTGTAACATGAGCAGTTCAGCCAAAAAAAGGGACATAATGTGTGGTGTGTGTGTTTCTGTATGGTGCAAGGGGTTAAGGGTGCAATAATAAGGAATGTTGTTTTTCATTGTTCATATTCTGTGTTCTTTAAAGTTTATGTGTAATGTTATAATGGAAATGGTTAAAATCCATATGTAAATGTTTACACATTAAGAGATAGTACAAGTTGTTGTATTGTAATGTACTATAATTTGGACATGGTTCAATACATTAAAGTATATTTTTTCACCTGCATGGAAGTAGTCCCACAAGTCTTTCAGTCTTTAGTATACTGGTAATACATTTGCAAGAATGTGCAAGGTAGAAATTAATATAGCAAAGTAATGATAAAGTATATTGTCTATTAACTACAAAGTATGCTTTTTTAGTAATTGGAATAAGCCAACAGTATAAATAAGTATATTATTACCACAGTAAGAAATATTTAAAGTATAAAGCTTATATATTTTTAAGACACTAACAACATTTTTTAAATGTAGTTATAATACAACCACAGTACACTTTAAGTAGACTAATTAAGCATAATTAGTACATATAAACTCATATACTTAAAGTATACAAAATATACTTAAGTTGTTCCACTTTAGCACATCAAAGTACACTAAATACACTTCAAGTTGAGCTTTTCCACAATTTAATTACAATTAAAATAAAATTAGTACAAAATTAGTTGTTCCAAAATAGCAGCTCAAGTTAACTAATCATAAACCACTTGAAGTATAGTAGTGATTAGTGTGCCTTCAAGTACACAAAAGTATGCTAAATTTAAGTACACTTAGCACATTTATTTTTCAGCTGGGAAGTAACTGTAGAAATTACAGCTAAGTCTAACAGTGTATTGTCTTCTGCTGGATAAATGGATAAATTAAAATAAAAATATAAAAAAAGAAGGATAAACCCCAGAGTTGGCTCACTCCAGGTTATTAAAGCAACAAACGTTCCTGGGTGGACTTGAACCACCATCCTTTTGGTTAACAGCCAACTGCGCTGACCTATTGCGTCACAGAGACTGCAGCTGTCTGATGTTTTATTGTTTTCTTTCTGATGTTTTTTCTAATTAGATACAATTTTGTATTAGTAACTCCAGTGAAATTATTTTAAACATAATGAGGACTAGATTAGGACTGGATTTAAAGCTGATTCTGGTTTCCAACTTCGGCCCATGTGTGTCTGTTAAAACACCGACGGAGACAACTTCTCTCTGATGATGCTTCATTACAATCAAGCATCAGTATGAACATGGGGGGTAGCTCTACTATGGCTGATACAATACACAATGCATAGGAATCACATATCCTAATAAATAATAACAATAAACCCAATATTAATTACATTATCTTAATGAGCAAGGACATTAAACAATCACCATTATATCGAATCAACAGCCAGGTGTAACCTAGGTAACAGGTGTAACCTAGGTAAAAGGGAAGAACACAGACAGGCTAACTTTAAATGTACCAGAACTACAGACCAACACAACAACAGGCTTAAATGAACTGACAACATCAGTTATATGACTTACAGTTCTCAAGGACACACACGATTTACAACTGGTTATCCTCGGGACAGCTAGTCTCTTTTTCTTTTCTT
>NW_022604699.1:10000-32235 GCF_008692095.1 Etheostoma spectabile
CTGCTAATCTTGTTTATGCTTCGTGTATAACAAAGCATCTGTTGCTGCAAATGTCGGAAGTGAAATGTCTCCACCTGCTGAAGAGTAAACTTAATGGCATGTTAAGTTCATTTCGTTGCGCCATAACACGCTTAAAACTGGAGGATAATACAATAAATATACACAATCACAAGGATTCATGTGAATAATCAATCTGTGTTCAATCAGGAAGCTCACATAAAAGATAGTTCCAAATGTTTACTTTGCAACTCGTAAATTGGTTGCCACAGGTTCCCAAACCTCCCCTCAAAATGTGAATTACAGATTTTCCGGCACCTGAATGGGATTAGCAGAAAAGAGTGGCGCAGCGGAAGCGTGCTGGCCCATAACCCAGAGGTCGATGAATCAAAACCAAAATCCCATGCTTTGTATCAGTAGCATGTCTAATTCCAGTCTGTTGCTGCAAGTGTCTGAAGTGAAATGTCTCTGTCTGCTGAAGGGTTGACTTACTTGCAGGTTGAGATTATTTCATCCATAAAAAAGAAACTAACTTGTTGTAACACCCATAAAAACTGGAACACAAAACAATAAATAACTACACTAGAGTTAATAATTACTGTAAATAGAATCTGTAAAACACGTACGTTTAAAGTGCTTGTTGTGCTGTCTGATAGTCTGAGGTATGAAAGAGAGAGCATACCGCTTGTGTGTAGTTTGTGTGACAGGAGGTCTTAGTCTACCACTACGTTCTATAACCCTACCAGTCAGATTACCACAGGAGGTAATATCTTCTGCAGCTCTTTTAAAGACTCTACCATAATACCTGCTGGAGATGCCAGGTCCTCATACATGTAAAGCATGAGCTCTACCACTGAGCTACATCCCCTGAAGATTTTCAGTTTTTTAAAACTTTTTTCTGAGATTGACTTAGACTTATCTTTATTAATCCTTTTGGGATGACTCCCACAAGGAAATTGAAATATGTTGTTGATGGCTTTAAAACCTGTAAATGCAACTGCGATGGCTGGAAATCAAACCTGGGCAAAATGAGTGCACTGCTATGTTATAAATCATGGTTGAAAAGTAACACATCTGTTGCCTTTCTGCTGGACGATACAACGTTCACTGCAAATCTTGTAACACAGACTGAAAAGAAATGCTAAGAAATACATTGGTGGAGATGGGTTGCTTCCACTACTTCTGAGATAACACTGTCTTTGCTACCACTCTTGAGGAACACCTCTCGTTGTCGGCAGGATCCAAACCTGCACGGGGAGACCTCAATGGATTTCTAGTCCATTGCCTTAACCGCTCGGCCACGACTACCTGCAATTTAGTGCCAGACCTATTGGAACAAATGTTCATAAACTTTTTGATTGGTTATTAGTAGTTACCAGACACGGGCAAAGTGCAAATCGTAGTGCACTTCCTGTGTCTGTGGATCCTCGTGGAGGCAGCTTGATTGATTGATATGCTCCCTTATTTGTACCATAACAGAGATCTAATATTTTATCAAATTAGGTTGGGCGAGTAACCTTTCTGGCTAATCTTCACAAATAAAGCAAGTAACCACAAAATGAAAACTAATGCAATGGCTGGGAATCAAACCCAGGTGAATTGCTTGGAAGGCAGCTATGCTCACCACTATACCACCATCACTGGGCAATACAATGTTTACTGCAAATCTTGATACACATCTGGGCATTGAGACTGATTTTGCATTAATTACCATAAATGCAAGGAGGTCACGGCAACCCACAACACTGTGCTATTCAAATATGCACTAATCCTTTTCAATAGTTGAGTAAAGCAGGACATGGGTAAGGTGCACCGAGTTTTTAGACACTTGATAAGTTAATCATCCACTTTATGGTCTTTTAATACTCACTGCATTGTTTCATTTTCTCTTTCAGAATAAGAGCTTCTGCAGCTCTTTGACAGACTGGACAAGGAATACCTGCTGGAGATGCTGGGGATTGAACCCAGGTCCTCATACATGCAAAGCATGCACTCTACCACTGAGCTACATCCCCTAAATGTTTGCAAATTTCTTTTACTTTTTCTAAGATCATTGAATAAGAGAAGAACGCTATCAGAAAACTGACTCGGTCAGTGGAGCCATGAAAAGACCCCATGACAATCTACCTGACCATAGCCTTTCAAGTCAGTGACAAATCTAAGCTGCATTTCCTTTTTACCAAAATTCAATTTCCAATTTTGGTAAAATGTTTTGCGTCAAAAGTAGTCTGTTGTTCAAAATAATTAGACAGCTCAATCTGGCAGTGTTGCCATAAAAACACTACATGCCAAACAAACTACTTGAACATTGCCCTTCTAGTCACTGACTGATCACGTTTCCTTGATGCAAAGTTGCTAATGCATTTTGTTTGTTTGTTTTATTTGATCCCCATTAGGACAATGCACTGTTCACTGCAAATCTTGCAACACATCTGGTCATTGAGACTGATTTTTGCATTAATTACCATGAACACAAGGAGATTGCCTTTTAATACTTTTGTCTTTCAGAATAAGAGGCTTTGCAGCTCTTTTACAGACTGTTGTAACAGAACACTTGTTGGAGATGCCGGGGATTGAAACCAGGACCTCATACATGCAAAGCATGCACTCTACCACTGAGCTACATCCCCTGAATGTTTCTACAGAAACCCCTACCCGGGAAAAATGTTGAAGTAAACTTGTTTGTTTTATTTGGATCCCCATTCGCTTCAGCATGAACTAAAAGCTTTTCTTCCTGGGGTCCTACAATCCTTTCTTTGACAATACTCTTTATGACATTTCATTACACACACACACAGACATAAATTAGAAAACACTAACCATAATTAAATCTTAAAGTTAACGCAATTCATACAAGAAATAAAATAAAAGACACTACTCCGAATAGATAAATCAATTTAAGAAATAAGATAACAAAAGCCCTATAACAAACTAATTTTAAATTACATATTTAATTCCTTTGAAATAAATATGTCTTAAGTGATTTTTTAAACCATACTGAGAGTTGTGTTTGATAGTCGTTGGGAGAGAGTTCCATTCACACATCGCTCTGTACCCGACAGAACGCTAAATTGATTTAGTTTTCACTTTAGGTAAAATAAAACTCCCTCCTACTGCACGCCTCGTTGGATAATGATGTGTAGCAGTACTAAAGGATAGTTTTCTGTATGAAGTAAAAGGTGTTTTGTTTGTTATAGCGTTATGTAAAAAATAATTAGTGAATGCACAAATCTATTTTTAACTTTAAACCATGAGAGTTGTCCATGCATGTTATCAACATTTGATCTAAACCCCCACGAGAGAGCCACACGTGCAGCTTTATTCTGAATCACTTGTCATTTTTCATATTAATTGCTGAAGTGCTGGACCACACCACTGAGCAGTAATCCATATGTGAAAAAAACAAAACCTGAAGAACTTTTTAACGTATCTGTGGTGTGAAGATGTTTGCACACCTTTTAATAACTGACAAGGTGTTGCCCATTTTAGTTACCAGCTTCTGAACATGTTTGTCCCAACACAATCTACACCAATCTACCCAAAAGTTTAGCCTCTTCTCTTTGCTCTAGAGAAGTTTGCTCTATACTGAGTTCAAGTTTCGGTTTGGACCATAAAGAAATGCGAGTTCCAACCCCTAAACTAGTAGTTTTAGATCCATTGAGATCAGTTTGTTACTCTTGATCCAGTCCACCACTGACTGTAACTCTCTCTGTAGTTTAGTACTTAGATCACCAATATCAGTTTGTGATAAATATATAGTAGACTCATCAGCAAGCATGGAAATGCTCGCTTTATCTAAACCAGATGGTAAATTGTTAGTAAAGATTGTGAAGAGGAGTGGCCCAAGACAACTTCCTTGAGGAACTCCATGTTCCACAAGCTTGAAAAACTTCCATTAAAGTAAACTAATTGTCTCCTATCAGTCAAATAACTTTCCATCCATAATAATGCGGTTTGTGAAAAACCATAATATTCCCGTTTTTTTAACAGCAAGTTGTGGTCAATTATATCAAATGCTGCAGTAAAATCAAGCATCACAACACCTATTATTTTCCTCTCGTCCATATCCTTAAACCAGTCATCAACCATCTGAGTCAGGGCAGTGGCAGTTGAGTGTTTTCCTCTGTATGTATGCAAGCTGAAAAACTGTAATTAAATTATTTAAAAAATAAAACTGAATCTGTTCATAAACAATTCTTTCCATTGTTTTACAGAGAATTGGTAATAAGCTTATTGGTCTACTGTTTGATCCAGAGAAAGGCATTTTCTTATTCTTTGATATTGGCACAACTTTACATATCTTCCATGCTTGCAGACATATATTTTCCATAAAACATATTAATTATATGAGCAATAGTAGGAACAATGATTGAAACTATTGGCTTAATCCACTTATATTCAAGATAGTCCACACCAGGTGGTTTATTTTACAATTCATCAGAAGCTACATGTTTTACTTTCCATGATCTTATTTATCAATGTTTTTGACAAATCCGTGTTGTGTAGCTGTGTAGTATTTTTAAGATTATTTTATTTACAAAATAATCATTGACACAATTTGCTATATCACTTGGTTTAGTAAGAAAATCACCTTCATTTTTCTATCTAAAAGGTCTATCTCTGTAGGGATCCATCCCATAATGTTGTCACACACTTAGAATAATAATCTGAGTCTTTCAGCACTTAAAGTGGATGGAAACGTTCTCTTATCAAGGAGTTTAAACACAGAAACGGCAGAAAGGATAAATCCACCAAATCAAGTCACAAATAATCAGCACGAGGCCTCGTTTAATTTATTTTATTTTAACTACAAAACAATAACTTGAGAGCGAACAATTAAAAATGGCCAACTTCTAGTTTGTTGGTAATGATGAGAGGACCAATTTACACAAATATTTCTAAACCCACTATTTAAGGGTGACAAAAATGTTTTCCTAAAATAAAAATTACAATGACTTTCTGCCAGCCAAAAAGATGTATGTTTCTAGAGATTAGAAGAAAGTTTTTACAAAATCAAAAAGTTTAAAACATGTGACGTTTTCTAACCAAAACATCTTTAAACGTCTTAATGTTTCTCCTTTGGGCCTTCTCCTTCCCACGGTGGGTACATTGTGGTTAGGGTTGGGTACCGAAACCTGGTTCTAGTACGGCACCGGTGCCTTAACACCCGGTATCTATCAGACCGAATAGTAACAGGGATTTTTGGGGCCTCATTTCGGTGCTACTGAAACACAGGGCTGCCTTTTTCCATCTAGTGGTTGTTTTTGTCATTTAGCAGCAATTTACTAGAGAAATATGTTATTGCAATTTTTTTTTACATTTATTTGGACCATATAGAAATAAACAAGCTGTTCTTAAATGTTGCTGGCTGTCTTTTGTGCTCCTTTTTTTATTTAAACATATACATTTAAAAAATATATTTTAAAAGGATGGGTTCAGGCACCGATTCTGGTGCCTAAATGGTAAAGGGTTCTGAGGAAAGGCAGAAAACAGTCCAGCTGATCCACAATAACATACATGTTGATCAGAAGATAAAGTTACTGCTGGTCAGCCTTCAATGTGGAGAGAAGATCAGAATATAACAACACAGCTATCAGGGCATGAGGAGGAGGAAACAGCTTGGCTCTGAAACATGTTCACAACGAGGCAGGGTGAATGCGCTGGTGACTTTTAAGGTGACTACTACGAGAAAACCTTTCCCCACATTGTTCACACCAGTACGGCTTCTCTCCAGTGTGAATGCGCAGGTGAGTTTTAAGGCTACCACTATGAGAAAAGGTTTCCCCACATTGTTCACAGCTGTACGGCTTCTCTCCAGTGTGAATCCGCTGGTGAGTTTTAAGGCTACCACTCTGAGAAAAGGTTTCCCCACATTGTTCACAGTTGTACGGCTTCTCTCCAGTGTGACTGCGCAGGTGAGTTTTAAGGCTACCACTATGAGAAAAGGTTTCCCCACATTGTTCACAGCTGTACGGCTTCTCTCCAGTGTGAATGCGCTGGTGAGTTTTAAGGCTACCACTCTGAGCAAAGGTTTCCCCACATTGTTCACAGCTGTAAGGCTTCTCTCCAGTGTGAATACGCTGGTGAATTTTAAGGTGTCCCCTCTGAGAAAAGGTTTTCCCACATTGTTCACACCAGTACGGCTTCTCTCCAGTGTGAATGCGTTGATGTGTTTTTAGGTTACTCTGTAGTGTGAAAGCTGCCCCACATTGATCACAGCTGTACGGCTTCTCTCCAGTGTGAACTCTCTGATGAATCTTTAAATATCCTGACGTTGTGAAGGATTTGTCACACTGCTGACAGCGGTGATGTTTGACTCCTCTTCCTCTCCGTTTCTATCAACAGAGAAAAACCAAGAGAGTGAGTTAGTGACGTGCCATGCTGTAGAGCTCTATCTTAAACTAGAAACAACATTTAGAGCATGTCTATGGAACATTGTTTGACTGACGCATTACCTTTCTTAATTATCTACGATCACCACTATTATGGAGTTGCATTATGGTAAATGTAACATCCAGTGTTGGTTAGTTTGTGATAAATAAACTACTTTTGATCAATTTATGTGTGGTCTCCATTTTGTTGCCAGCCTTTAGCCAGATGTTTAGTAACAAATGGGGGATCATACAGGATTTTTAGTGCCGGGAAAGTTGTAAAAGATTTTTAGCTTTCACTGGTATCTGTAGGGGTTACCGTGTTGTCTTCATGTTTCTCGAACAGCTCTACTCCAGTAAAGTAAATTGGAACCATTGTCCCTGATAGGCATTAGCAATGAGGGGCACCAGTTGACCTTTGACCTTTTGTTTGAGGTTGTCGTTTTTGCTAAATCAAATGTGTATAGCCAGCAGTATTGTGTAAGTAAGTAATATGGTAGTGTAATGTGGTATTGTCAACACAAGCTCCATTTCCTCAAGCATTTCTGAAGCTCAGCAGAGCTTTCTGCTGTGCTCTGGAATAAAACTGTTGAGCATCACTGACGCCTCTGAAAAACCAAGGCGCATATGTCGTGGTCAAGGATGTTTAAAAAATAGCTTTGATGTACAGTTGTGTTCAAAATAATAGCATCACTAAACTCATGAATCATATTTTTTGGTAAAAGTGATATTTCTACAAGGCAAATAATAAAAGTCCTAGAAAACCAACAGTCACGACATGCATGCTGCTCATTCTGTGGAATTGAATCTGTAATTGAAAGGAGCATGTTCATAATAATAGCAGTGTTGTGTTCAATTAGTGAGCTGATTGATTCTGTGTAGAAACAGGTGTCAGTTATTGCCCATATTTAATCTATATACTGTATATATACATATTTAAGGAAGGAAGCACATGTTGTGCATGCTGGTTATAGTGCATTTCACGCTGAAATACTCATCGAAATGGCTCGTTCCAGACATTGCTCTGAGGAACAGAGGACTTTGATTAAAAAGTTGATGTGAGAGGGGAAAACATATAAAGAAGTGCAGAAGATTATAAGCTGCTCTGCCAAAATCATTTCAAATGCCTTGAAATGGCATCCAAAGCCTGACCGACGTGGGAAACAACCAAAGGACACATTGACTGGCCAAAGGAGAAATGGAGCAACATTCTGGGGACTGATGAGAGGGAAACTGTTCTTTTTGGGTCAAGGAGAAGCAGACAGTTTGTCCTCCGACCCCCCTGCTCTGAAATCAAGCCCCAGTCCACTGTGAAGACAGTAAAGCATGCTGGTTATGGGATGTTTCTCATTCTGTGGTGTTGGGCCTGTTTATCACATACCAGGGATCATGGATCAGTTTCAATACATCAGAATACTTGAAGGTCACGTTGCCTTATGCTGAAGAGGAAAGGCCTTTGAAACGGGTCTTTCAACAAGACAAGGACCCAAACACACCAGGAAGGAGCAAAATCTTGGTTCCAGATGAACCAGATGGATGTTATAGAGTGGCCAGCCCAACCACCGGACCTCAATCTCAAAGAACACTTGTAGGGGGACATCATAAATGCTGTTTCTGAGTCCAAACCCAGTAATGCAGAGGAATTATGGGATGTAGTTCAATGGTCCTGGGCTGGAAAACCTGTTCACAGGTGACTCCATGCAACACAGATATGAAGCAGTTCTCAGAAATAATGGTTATGCAACTAAATATTAGTGCAGGGATTCAAACCCTGACACATTTTTCAGTTTATACAGTAAACATTTGAGTTTGTAAAGAAAAATGCAAATACTGCTAAAATTCCTTTTTCTTCACTTCCTGTAAAGGTAGGACAGAGACTTGATCAATGTTGGTTATATTTTGATTTGGAAATGAATGGGCAGTGTTCCCAATGCATTGGTATTATGGAATTAAAAGCTATTCTAAGGATTTTGAGCATTATTCACTTCTTTAAAAACACTGCGGTTATTCTGAACACAACTGTATGTAAAGGTTTTTACATTCAAAGATGTAATGATTGGTCAAAAGGGGGGTGCCCTCATACACCCCCCCCAAATACATGCATGTTCATTTATCTGCGTTTGTATATCAACAGACTGAGTGAGTGAGTTAGTAAGGGGCCATGGTGGAGCGAGCTAAGTAAAACCAGAAGCATCATTCACAGCATGTCTGAAACCCTCTGTGTGCATTCATTAGTATTGAGATTAGATTTATGGGACTCTGCAGTCTGGAGTACCCTCTTTCCTTCACTCACCTCCTCCTCCCTGACACCTTTCCTCTTGCCCTCCTTCTTTTCCTCCTCCTCCTCCTCCTTGTGTTTCTGCAGGTACTCTGCGATAAGGTCCAGGTCCAGGTTGTCTTGTGGCTCCCATGTGTTCTCCTCACTGGAAAGGTGAGTGCAGACAGAAGAACATCTCCTCACACTTTGTTTTTAGACAATCCATTCTCACTCTTTTGCAGTATGTAAATATATTATATATCTCAGGACCATGAACACCAAATATGATTATTCTAGACTCATACTTACTCTGAGAAGCACTTCCATTTCAGCAGAAACTCTACTCTTCCCTTCACCACTCTGCGCTCCAAAACCTTCTCCACCACATACTCCTCCCTCCTCCTTCACTGCTGCTGCAGGCTGCTCCTCCTTTCCTGCTCTGGTCGCCAGCTTACTGTCTGCTGAGGACGCCTTTGGTAGACCCAAGGGGGTGGGGGGGGGGGGGGGGGAACATGCATAGATATTGATACAAGGGTTAGAAGAACTAATGGGAGGTGTTAGTGACTTCTAGCTGACCATGTTTTACTATATTCAATTTTTCTTGTCCCTAGTTTTCTTCATGGCAACACAGAACGTGTGTGTGTGTTTTTTTTAACAAATCTTTTTATGAATGTTTGTGGTAGATTTCTGCAATTTAACTGAGTGAATATTACATTATGATGTGATATCTCTTGCAGAATCAGCCACCGTCACCCTATCCTACTGATGTCTCTGACTGGAGGACTGTGCTCTCTCTAAGGGTCCCTGCAGTGGCCAAACTGGATGAGCAGCCAGTCTGCAGGACGCTGGTTTTGGAGGAAGGTGTTACTTCTACTTTTTGTGCTTACTTCGTCTACAACGTGGAATATCCATCTCGTCTGAAGAACACCCTGATTTTCATCCAGCAATATGTTCTAAAAATGTCTGAGGTTGGTGACCAGCCTGTACCTGCAGCCATGCCTCCACCTTTCAGCTTTCCTAAATGCTCTCGAAGAGCCTTCACACTGGGGAAGTTAACCCAGCACATCGGACTTGCACCATGCACATGAGCCACATTTTGCCATAACGTGTGGCAAAGTCTTTCCGACAACATATTTACAGGAAGCATAAAGACATTATAGTGAGACGAGCCATTGCTCATATGTTCATGAAATTGAGAGATAAATAGTGCTATTGTATTTATTCCCTGCCATGCAGCTATTCTTTGCTATTGTTGACTGTTCTCTTTGTTTTTGACGTGGCGGTATGAAGATGTTAATAAAGTGTCTTTAAATGTTTTTTATATTGGACATGACATCCTAAAACATTTTTGCATTTTATTTTGGGATGTTACATGTTGTGTTTGAGATCCTGTGAATTAAACATTTCCGTTTAAAGGACTAAAATAAATGTCTAAAATTCACTTAGTTGTTTGCCTTTTTTTCCCCTTTCACTTTAGGTGTTAAAAAGGAACTTTTTTGCAACTAAAAGGTTCAAAATGGCTTTGTCTCTGGGGCGGTACCTTAATATGACAAAACTGTACCTTTTCTAAAGGTACTTTGTTGTACCTTGGTTTAAGGTACATTATTGATCCTCAAAGGTATAATACTGTCCCTTAGAAGGTACAAACAAGTGAGGTACAAATTTGATCCTCTTATTCAAGGTACAACAATGTACCTTTGAGGGTACCACCCCAGTGACGAGCTTTTGTTCCTTAAAGGTCCTGTTTTGTACTTTTTATTTTGACAGTGCAAATGCTCGTATTTTGCAGCCAAAATGTGAGAGTGTGCATCTGAATTTTACATCCAGTCGCACATGTGACACCAGTAAATTTGCCCTCCAACCCACATTATTTTTTATTTTTTTTACACATTAAACATGGAAGGGGCGCGTCAATCGATCTGGAATCTGTGGCAGGCCAATGAGCGTGAGAAGGATAGGGAATGGACAATAATGTGTGTGTGTGGGGGAGGGGGGGTCTGCTAAAGACATTGGCAAAGAAGATGATGTGTAGTAACAGCTGATCAGGAGTTAGCCTTCGCCTGGCTCCGCCCTCCTACGTACTTCTGCCCCTCGGGTGGGGGCGTAGGGGGGGGAGCAGCACCACCAAGTTAGAATTCAGTCCATTACATTACTATGTTATTTAGTCTGGGTTAGGAAAGTAATGTGCAGTTAGGAGTCTGGTGCATTCAGTCTCGTCCACATGGTGAAGGATGGTATAAGGTGGAAGGTCTACAGTTCATTATTAATTAACAACGGTATCGGGTATCAACAGATACACAAAGCCCAGGCATCGGGACTGGGACTGAAAAAGTCAGATCAGTGCATCCCTAAATAAAACTGGCAACAACCTTATCGCATCAGCTGATTTGCAGCAGACATTTCATTTTCAGAGTCAAATTCCAGCAGGAGTCCTCTCAGGACAGATCTAGTAGGTCTACGCCACACTATCTACTTTACAAAGAGACAACCATTTGACACAAGCAAGCATTTGGGTGAACAGTGGCAGACACCAGGGCCAAGCCAGTACGGTTGTATGATAGGAGAACACTGACCTGAACGTGGCTGCTATCAGAGGCCCAGTCTGCTGCTGGTCTTCTGGGGACCTCATTGCTCCGCTGCTCCTGGTCCTGGTTGTCCTCCTCCATTCTTCTCTGGTCCTGAAGTCCAGCAGATCTCCACTGTGGCTGCTTACACTGGGAAGAAATCTAAAGGGAAAACATGGACTTTGGAGTTAACACACACAACTTTATTAGGTCATTTCCCCTCACACTGCTACAGTGGCCCACACGGTTCAACACACACACACACACACAACAGATACAACACACACACACAAAAGACACTGGAGGAGCTGACGGCGCTGACCCGGCTGCAGAGGGAGTAGCGAGGGTGCAGCCTCATGTGCTTCACCGAGACGTGGCTGTGTGAACGTTTGCTGCTGCAGCTACAGATCAGATTCACACTGTTGTCTCTCAACTTCAAAACCAGCACCCCCATTCCCTCCTCCTCATCTCCAGGGACTTCAATCATGCTTCCCTGTCCTCTGCTCCCCCCTCCCCCTTCACCCAGTATGTTAATTGCCACACCAGGGGCGTCACAACTTTGGATTTACTGTATGCAAACATCATAGATGCATACACCTCCCCCCTCCCCCCGCTCGGCCACTCAGAACACAACCTGGTCCCAGACTACCCCCCTGTGGGGACCAAACAACAACCTGTGGAGAGGCTTGTTAAGCAGTGGTCTGAGGAGGTCAGTGATATGCTCAGAGACTGCTTTGAAACTACAGACTGGAAAGAACTCTGCACCCCCCACGGCACCGACACAGACAGCATGACCAAATGCATCACAGACTAGATGAACTTCTGTGTGAAGAACACTGGGCCCTCCAGGTTGGTCCAGTGTTTTCCCAACAACAAAACCTGGGGGACCTCTGAGATAAAAGCTCTGCTAAATGAGAAGAAGAGGGTCTTTGCATCAGGGGACAGAGAGGAGCTGCACAGAGTCCAGAAGGAACTCCGGCTCAAGATCAGGAGAAGGAAGGTCATCTATGGGAGAAAATTAGAAAAGAGTCTGGAACAGAACAAGGCCAGGGACGTCTGGAGAGGGCTGCAGAACATCTCAGGCCACAGCAGAGGTGGGGGGGGGAAACCAAGCCAGCGGAGACCAGGACTGGGCAGATGAGCTGAATCTGGTTTTAACAGATTGGACTCTGCCTCCTCGCCCTCTTCACCCCCCCCCCAGCCCCCTCTTTCACACCTCCCCTAACCTACCCCCCCCCCAGCCTGCCACCTTCAACGACCCTCAACATCAATTACAATAAGCCCACCAGCCCCTCCTCCCCCCTCGCCCTGCTCAACACACACACAAAAATTACAACACACACACACAAAAGCTCTACATCACACACACAAAAGCTACAACACACACAAAAGCTCTACATCACACACACAAGCTACAACACACAAAGACACACAAGCTACACACAAAGACAAAAGCTCTACATTACTGCCTTGCCTTGCTATCACACACACACACAAATGCTACAAAACACACACACACGCTACCACACACACACACAGCAGCTACAACACACACACACAAAAGCTCTACATCACACACAAGCTACAACACACAAAGACACACAAGCTACAACACACACACAAAAGCTCTACATTACTGCCTTGCCTTGCATCACACACACAAAAGCTACAACACACACACAAACGCTACAACACACACACACACACAAAGCTACAACACACACAAAAGCTACAACACACACACATACAACGCTACAACACACACACAAACGCTACAACACACACACAAACGCTACAAAGCACACACAAAAGATACAAAGCACACACAAAAATACAAAGCACACACAAAAGATACAACACACACACAAAAGATACACACACCACACACACACACACCACACACACACCACACACACACACACCACACAACACACACACACACACACACACACACACACACACACACACAAAAAAAGTTACTATACACACAAAAGCTCCAACACACACACACAAAAGTTACAATACACACAAACGCCTCAACACACACAAAAGCTACAACACACTGGCGTGTAAGGGCAGTTATCAAAGTGTTTACCTGAGTGTGTGCGGGTTCACCTGGAGCTCTGTCTTCTTAAAACTCACTAATAACAAAGAACACAGCTATCCTGCAGCCAGCCCGAGATCACAGTGAAGCAGCGAGACTTCCGGTTTCCTCCAAGTCAGGGTTTTTCAGAATAAAGTTCAAATGAAAGAAGGTCGCCGCCTGGAGGTCAGGAGGGAACAACAGCTCCACATTCACTTAATGAATCAGTTAGAGGTGGACTGGGACTGAGGACAATTACTCAAGTACTGACTTAACTCCAGGTACTTGTACTTTACTTGAGTATCAAATAATGTACATACTTAAATATTTAAAACATGTGTAAGTATAAAAAGAAATAACTAATATAATGTAAGCATTTCAATGTATGTTTCCATCAGGCAACATTTAAATAACAGCAATTTTATGAATATTAAACATTTCATTTATAGTTGATAGAAAAAAAAAAATTATATAAAATGCCGTCTTGGTTCATCTTTCCACCGTTCCAACAATCACCACTGTGGTCTGGTTGAAATAACTCTTAATTCACCCAATTACTTGTTGAGATATGCTGCTCTATACACGCTAAAAGTAATAATAATAATATAATAATAATACATTTTATTTAACCGCGCCTTTCTAACACTCAAGGACGCTTTACAGAGAATAAAAGACAGATACAGGGAACAAAAAGTGTAAGTAGTAATAACAAAACAATAAACAAAAACAAACAAACAAAAACAAAACAAAACAGGAACAGTGTATTTACAGATAAGCGAGCTGGAACAGATGGGTTTTTAGTCTAGTTTTGAACAGAGGGAGAGAGTTGATGTTGCGGAGGTCGGGTGGGAGTGAGTTCCAGAGCTGGGAGCAGAGCGGCTGAAGGCTCTGGTCCCCATGGTGATGAGTCGAGCATGGGGACAGTGAGGTGGATAGAGGAGGAAGATCTGAGGGAGCGGAGGGGACGGCAATGTGTAGGAGTTCTGATAGATATGGAGGAGCAGGTTATGGACGGCTTTGAAAGTATGGAGAAGGATTTTAAATTGTATTCTGAATTGAAACGGGAGCCAATGGAGCTGCTGAAGAACCGGGGTTATATGATGAAATGAGGGGTTCTGGTGATGATACGAGCTGCTGATTTCTGAAGAAGTTGAAGTTTATGGAGGGATTTTTGAGGAAGGCCAAAAAGGAGAGAGTTACAGTAGTCAAGGCGGGAGGTGATGAGGCTGTGGATAAGGATGGAGGCAGTGTGAGTGGTAAGGGAGGGACGGAGGCGGTTTATGTTGCGTAGGTGGAAGTATGCAGACCGGCAGATATTATTTATGTGTGACTGAAAAGTAGTGATTATTTACATGGAGTCTGGTGGAGATATGCTGCTCTATACACACTAAAAGTAGTGATTATTTATATGGAGTATGGTGGAGATATCTGCTCTATAAACACTAAAAGTAGTGATTATTGACATGGAGTCTGGTGGAGACATGCTGCTCTATACACACTAAAAGTAGTGATTATTTATATGGAGTCTGGTGGAGATATGCTACTCTATACACACTAAAAGTAGTGATTATTTACATGGAGTCTGGTGGAGATATGCTGCTCTATACACACTAAAAGTAGTGATTATTTACATGGAGTCTGGTGGACATATGCTGCTCTATACATGCTAAAAGTAGTGATTATTTACATGGAGTCTGGTGGGTTTGGTGATGGTGATGTCGGGGTTGATTCATGTTAAACTAAAAGGATCTTACTCTTTAACTAAAGGTCTATCTCTGTAGGGATCCATCCCATAATATTATTAGAATATAATCTGAGTCTGTCAGAGACAACAACTGAACCTTTAGTGGAACGAAACTTTACCTTTTAATTAGGAGTGTAAACACAGACACAACAGAAGAATACATCCATCAAATAATCAGCATGTGGCCTTGTTTTATTGAACATTTAAAACAAGTCGATCATTGACATTATTCTACAAGTCAGACGAATAAATCAGCCGACCCAACTCCCTACAGACTGAGCTACTGCCCCCCCCCCCCCCTCTATTAGTTATACCTTTGACTTTTTTTTTGGAGGAGGGGTGTATCATCTTTGTAAAGAGATTCAACTTATGAATGAAATCATGATATGATCAAATGAACAAATGATGAAACATATAGATTTTATAAAAGCATTTAGAAACATTAGACTATATGATGATTGTTTATAGAAACATTGTTTTCCACATTTTAAATATATATCAATATGATTTAAAATATAAAAGGACATAATAGTGACCAATAACAGTTGATTATTTTTGAGATGTGACATATCATGAAGTGTTTTAGTCAAACAGTTCAAATGTTGATAACCAGAGATGAAATCAGATGAATGTTTTTGTGTTTGAGTCTCAGATCTGCTTCACAGTGCAGAGTGTGTGTGATGGTGAACAGACTGAACTTTGATTTCAGCAGCTGGTCTTCAGTCAGTGTTTCTGTCCACAGGAGAGACTCTCAATCCTACAGAGGACACAGAGACACTGAGGAACCAGGCCAGAACCCAAACCCAGGATAGAGAGGCTGAGTGAATGTGGTGTTGAAGGTGTGGAGGTGGATCAGTGAGTCAGAGGAGACTGTGTAGAAGGACAGAGAGCCAGCAGGAACGTCCACATACACTGCTACTCTGTTAGAGACAGAGCAGGAAGTGAGGTCTGTTCTTCTCTTATTGTGCCAGACAGAGTAACCATGTTCATCAGAGCAGAACAGACTCCAGGAATGATCATTACATCCAAACCAACAGTCATCACTGTCTCCTTTCCTTCTGATTCCTCTGTAACTCACTGATATATCAACCTCTCCTCTCCTCTCGACCTCCCAGTAACAGCGACCAGTCAGACCATCTCTACACAGCAGCTGAGGCCAGATGTCAAATCTGTCTGGATGATCAGGATATGACTGATCCTCCTTCACATTTGTCACCTTCCTGTCGTCAGACAGTTTGAGGTCTCTGTGTACTGAGTTTCATCAGATGATGGAGTTCTACTATCTGTCCACTAGATGGAGCTAACTGACCATCTAATGAGCTGAAGATCAGCAACTTGTACAGCAGCAGGTATCTCTCCAAGGGGCCTCCATGTGACATATTACTTTGATACTTTAAGTACATTTAGCTGTTAATATTTACTACCTTAATATATATTTTTAACACAACTTGTTTTTGTCTGACATTTACCTTTACATAAACCGCTCCCTCCCTCTTGGGTGAGGAGAATATCTCATAATTAAAACAATAAAAGCATCTTTCTCCTGACTGCAGCTCCCAAATCCACACAGCAAAAGCAGCGGCGTTAGAAATTAATTTAATATCTACTCACATTTGTCGACTGGTCTCTGGAGTACAGGCGGCATCCCACCTGTGTGACCTCATGTTGCAGTGGATTGTGGGATATGCTTCATGCTGGAAGCTGCACTTTATATTCCAGCTGAAAGACATAACGGGATGCATGGGATTACCCATAGACTGTATAGATATTGATTATATTACCCTTTCTGGTTTACATGTCCCTGACTCTGCTGAATTATTTTAGGCCCGGTGGGGACAAAATGTGCCCCCCCCCCCTTAAAGTGATCAATGAAGCTTCACCAGTAGACCATATATTATAATCCTCCAATAGAAGTATTTTAACTCTGCTGGCCGGCTCCATTGCACGCGTAACGTAAGAGGAGCTGATGTTCAACACTACGCTTCACCAGAATCACCAAACTGGCGACAGCGGCCAGAGAGCAGCGGGGGGGTGCGTATTAGAGGGTTGTCGCTCCTATCCCATCCTGAGCTTCGGTGCTGCCGGGTAGACCTGACCGGACTCCAGACCAACCAAAGATAGAGATCTATTACTGCGTTTGCAGCTGAGTTAACCACACAGGCCTATTACAGCCGGAACTTAACTATCTGCTCTACAAGCGGACAAACACGATAGTCTGTATGTTTTTTACGAGGTGTGTGCAGCCCTTTCACACAGAAATGGATCATAAAGTGTCTGTATTTTTTTTACATTAAATTACAGATATACAGGAAACGACTTCATGACTGTCAGTGAGCGGATCTGCAGTTTGGGTTTTGAGAGTTTGTGTTTTTATTTCTTGTTTCCCTCCCCTGCGTCCTCTGACAACAGCTGACAGTAGATTAACGTTTTCACGATGCTGTGCCGGCTCCAAAAAAAATGAAGAAACAACAACATTCCAGGGAACAGACGCTCCGCTAACTAGGGTTAGGCCCAGACTAGCAGCTAGCTTCTTCACACCTAAACAGCCCGTATGAGCAGACGTTGTGAATAATTTAGCCTGTCTTCTACATACGTTGTCCTAGGGAAAGGGGGGGCAATTCATTTTCCCAAGGAGCCACATGAGAAACAGGGGCTGTTGTGGGGGAAGTATCAAGGTAGTAAGTACTAAAAGCTAAATGTACAATGTATACTTCGATGTATGTCACATGGAGGCCACTTGGAGAGATACCTGCTGCTGTACAAGTTGCTGATCTTCAGCTCATTAGATGGTCAGTTAGCTCCATCTAGTGGACAGATAGTAGAACTCCATCATCTGATGGGGGACTTCTCTCACACTGACTGGGTCCAAGAGTGTATGGCTGCAGCCTGGAGCATCCCATGTCATGCCGTCCCGCCTGGTGCCATCCCCGAGCTTCTACTTTTCAAAATAAAGCTCGCATCTGGAATAAAATAAGCTTGCGTTGACTATCATGCTATGAATAAAATACTTACAAAATATATTTCTGTCTAAAAAATAAATGCAGATTACAGGCAAACTAAAAAAAATCCTTCTGCCATCCCACCTGGTGCCGTCGCCAAGATCTAAATTTCAAAATAAAAGCTTGCATCTGGAATAAAAACTTAAAAAAATAGGCTCTATCTCTTACTTTTCAAAGTAAAAGCTCACATCAACTTTCAAGCTAAAGAATAAAATACTTGAATTTTTTTTTTATTAAAAAAAAAACAACAACATATATATATATATCAGTCTCTAAAATAAATGCAGATTATAGGCAAACTAGAAGATTCCTGGGAACAGGTTGGACTGGTTCTGACGTGTCTCTGACTCTGAAGTTATGAAGACGTCACAGCGTCATCGGATCAAATGCACATCGACACCAGAAATTCATACGTTGTAGAATTATTCTATTAATGTCAACAAGTAACACAGATGTAGAGGAAAGACATCCCTTTATACATATATCCGGTGAGGGGAAATTCACATAGTTCACTCAGTTTGGTACATTTAATACACACTTTATAGTGAGGTATTGGCAGAGGTGGAAAATAAGGAATTACATTACTTACGTTACTGTATTGAGCAGTTTGGTTGTGTGTTTTTCAAGTGTTAAGTTTTTTAAAATGTACTTGATTTTAAAGCCCATGTTGCAGGTTTAATTTAAGTTTAGAGCTAGCTAACGCTACGCCGCCGGACGTTAGCACAACAGCGTTAGCCTAGCTTGCTAGGTAAATATTACGACTGCCTTTGGTGTTGCCTATATATGTGTCCATGTTGTCAACATCATACATGTGGCATTAGTGCACCTTTTGTACCATAATTGTATTGAATGGAATAGTAAGCATTGCTCCTACGCAATGGGTGGGTTTTTGTTACATTACACACAAAGCTAACTGGCTATAGTTAGCCTGTATGGATGCTAGCGGATTAACGTTGTGTAGCCAGCAACTTCGGCAGTAGAGCTTTGGCGAGCTAACCACAACAGCGTTGTCGCCCACAATCAACCTGCAGTGATGTTTGAAATGGAGACACGCATATCGTTTCTTTTCCCTGAGATCCTGGACATTATTTTCATTGATGACGTTAAAAATAAATGAAGAGTAGCCCGAGTGTGCGCGGTATGAGCTTCCCGACCGGAGGCTCACTCGCCTACACCACCCGCTCTCCACCGCAGCTTCGCCGCCACACGCACCGGCCAAACAGCGACACGTTTTCACCGGAGGTTAGAGATAAACACTTAGAATGAACACTCAGGGATGCCTTCTATTCCTATATCTAGATAAGTGTATCAGTACTTATCCGAACTAACGACATGATCATTGTCACTAGATCAAAAGAAAACGTTCACTCGCTGCTATTCACTGACCGTAAAAAGTAAAGTCATCGTATGCACTGCTGCGTTGCTAAATAAAGGAGATAAATGAAGGAGACTTCCCCACAATCTTGACAATTCCTCATTTGCCCTCTCACGTCTGTCAGGTTTGTAATTATACAGCTGCTGGCCTTTCCTCCTCTTCCTCATCCCAGTCAGTCGTCGTAGTTCTAGTGCCAGGCTGAGACTTCTCTCCCCAGTGTGACGTCATCGCACAATACCAAAAATGACCAAAAACTGTCCCAGTCCACCTCTAACTGATTCATTAAGTGAATGTGGAGCTGTTGTTCCCCTCCTGGCCTCCAGGCGGCAACCTTCTTTCATTTTGAACTTTATTCTGAAAAACCCTGATTTGGAGGAAACCGGAAGTCTTGTTGCTTCACTGTGATCTCGGGCTGGCAGCGGGAGAGCTGTGTTCTTTGTTATTAGTGAGTTTTAAGAAGACAGAGCTCCAGGTGAACCCGCACACACTCAGGTAAACACTTTGATAACTGCCCTTTACACGCCAGTGTGTTGTAGCTTTTGTGTGTGTGTTGTAGCTTTTGTGTGTGTATTGTAGCTTTTATGTGTATGTTGTAGCGTTTGTGTGTATTGTAACTTTTGTGTGTGTGTTGCAGCTTTTGTGTGTATTGTAACCTGTGTCTGCGTGTTGTAGCTTTTGTGTGTGTGTTGTAGCTTTTGTGTGTGTGTTGTAGCTTTTGGTGTGTGTTGTAGCTTTTGTGTGTGTGTTGTAGCTTTTGTGTGTGTGTTGTAGCTTTTGTGTGTGTGTTGTAGCGTTTGTGTGTGTGTTGTAGCGTTTGGGGTGTGTGTGTTTAGCGTTTGTGTGTTGTAGCGTTTGTGTGCGTGTTGTAGCTTTTGGTGGTTGTGGTTGTAGCGTTTGTGTGTGTGTGTAGCGTTGTGTGTGTGGTTGTAGCGTTTGTGTTGTGTGTTTAGCTTGTGTGTGTTGTAGCTTTTGTGTGTATGTTGTAGCTTTGGTGTGTGTGTTGTAGCTTTTGTGTGTGTGTTGTAGCTTGTGTGTGTGTTGTAGCTTGTGTGTGTGTTTTGTAGCTTGTGTTGTTTGTGCTTTGTGTGGGGTTGTAGTTGGTGTGTGTGTGTGTTTTGTAGCTTTGTGTGTGGTGTGTGTAGCATTTGTGTCTTTGTGTGTTGTAGCTTTTGTGTAAGTGTGTTTTGTAGCGTTGTGTGTGTGATGTAGCTTTTGTGTGTGTGTTAGCAGGGGGAGGAGGGGCTGGTGGGCTTATTGTAATTGATGTTGAGGGTCTTTGAAGGTGGCAGGCTGGGGGGGGATAGCTAGGGGAGGTGTGAAAGAGGGGGAGGGGGGGTGAAGAAGGCGAGTAGGCAGAGTCCAATCTGTTAAAACCAGATTCGCTCATCTGCCCAGTCCTGGTCTCCGCTGGCTTGGGTCCCCCCCCCCCACCTCGTCTGTGGCCTGAGATGTTCTGCAGCCCTCTCCAGACATCCCGGGCCTTGTTCTGTTCCAGACTCTTTTCCTAATTTTCCCCAGATGACCTTCCCGCCTCCTGATCTTGAGCCGGAGTTCCTTCTGGACTCTGTGCAGCTCCTCTCTGTCCCCTGATGCAAAGACCCTCTTCTTCTCATTCACAGAGCTTTTATCTCAGAGGTCCCCCAGGTTTGTTGTTTTGGAAAACACTGGACCAACTTGGAGGGCCCGGTGTTCTCCACACAGAATTCATCTAGTCTGTGATGCATTTGGTCATGCTGTCTGTGTCGGTGCCGTGGGGGTGCAGAGGGCTTCCCAGTCTGTAGTTTCAAAGCAGTTTTCTGAGCCTATCACTGACCTCCTCAACCACTGCTTCACAAGCCTCTCCACAGGTTGTTATTTGGCCCCCACAGGGGGGTATTCTGGGACCAGGTGGACCAGTTGTGATCTGAGCGGCCGGTGGGGGGAGGGTGGGGAGAGGTGTATGCATCTTTGTGTTTGCATACAGTAAATCCAAGTTGTGACGCCCCTGGTGGTGCATTTAAGATACTGGTGAAGGGGGGGGGGGGAGCAGAGGACAGGGAAGCATATTGAAGTCCCCGGAGATGAGGAGGAGGGAATGGGGTGCTGGTTTTGAAGTTGAGAGACAACAGTGTGAATTTGATCTGTAGCTGCAGCAGCAAACGTTCACCAGCCACGTCTCGGTGAAGCACATGAGCTGCACCCCCGCTACTCCCTTTGCAGCCGGGTCAGCGCCGTCACTCTTCCAGCTTGTGTGTGCGTGTTGTATCTTTTGTGTGTGTGTTGTGTCTTTTGTGTGTTTGTGTATCTGTTGTGTGTGTGTGTTGAACCGTGTGGGCCACTGTAGCGTTTGAGGGGAAATGACCTAATAAAGTTGTGTGTTGTAACTCCAAAGTCCACGTTTTCCTTTAGTTTCTTCCCATGTGTAAGCAGCCACAGTGGAGATCTGCTGGACTTCAGGACCAGAGAGGAATGGAGGAGGACAACCAGGACCAGGAGCAGCGGAGCAACTGGTCCCCAGAAGACCAGCAGCAGACTGGGCCTCGATAGCAGCCGGGTCGGTCAGTGTTCTCCTATCATATAACCGTACTGGCTTGGCCCTGGTTTCTGCCACTGTTCCACCCAAATGCTGCTCGTGTCAAATGGTTGTCTCTTTGTAAAGTATATAATGTGGCGTTAGACCTACTAGATCTGTCCTGAGAGGACTCCTGCTGGAATTTGACTCTGAAAATGAAATTCTGCTGCAAATCAGCTGATGCGACCAGGTTGTTGCAGTTTTATTTGGGATGCACTGATCTGACTCTTTCAGCCCCATTCCTGATGCCTGGGCTTTGGTATCTGTCGATACCCATACCGTTGTTAATTAATA